>NC_081562.1:89659820-89674886 GCF_022355385.1 Mustela nigripes | reverse complement strand
TGCCAAGATTCTCAACAAGATCCTAGCTAATAGGATCCAACAGTACAGTAAAAATATTATCCATCATGACCAGGTGGGATTTCTCCATGAGATGCAAGGGTAGTTCAACATTTTCAAATCAATCAATGTGATAGAACAAATCAATTGGTCCTCTCGATTGATTCAGAGAAAGCACTTAAAATGATCCAGCATCCCTTCCTGATTAAAATGATTCAAAGTACAGGGACAGAGGTAACATTCCTGAACTTCATAAAATCTATCTATGAAAGACCCACAGCAAATGTCATCCTCAATGGGAAAAAGCTTGCAGCCTTCCCATTGAGATCAGGAACACGACAAGGATGCCCACTCTCACCACTCTGGTTCAACATAGTATTAGAAATCCTAGCAAAGCAATCAGATAAGAGAAATAAAAGATATTCAAATTGGCAATGAAGAAGTCAAACTCTCTCTCTTTGCAGATGACATGATACTTTATATGGAAAACCCAAAAGACTCCACCCCCAAACTACTAGAACTCACTCAGCAATTCAGCAATGTGGCAGGATACAAAGTCAATTTACAGAAATCAGTTGCTTTCTTACACACCAACAATAAAAATATAGAACGGGAAATTAGAGAATTGATTCCATTTACTATAACACCAAGAACCATAAGATACCTGGGAATAAAACTAACCAAAGTAGTAAAGGATATGTACTTGACGAATTAAAGAACACTCATAAAAGAAATTGAAAAATATACAAAAAGATGGAAGAGCACTACATGATCATGGATCTGAAAAATAAACATTGTTAAAATATCTATGCTGCCTTGAACAATCTATACTCTCAATGCCATCCAGATCAAAATTACACCGACATTTTTTAAAGAGCTGGAACAAACTATCCTAAAATTTGTATGGAACCAGAAAAGACCCTGAATTGTTAAGAAAATGTTGAAAAAGAAAAACAAAACTGGGGGCATCCCATTGCCTGATTTCAAGCTTTACTACAAAGCTGTGATCACCAAGACAGCATGTTACTGGCACAAAAATAGACACATAGACCAGTGGGACAGAGTACAGAACCCAGATATGCAACCTCAATGCTATGGTCAAATAATCTGCAACAAAGCAGGAAAGAATAGCCAGTGGAAAAAAGTCTCTTCAATAAATGGTGCTGGGAAAATTGGACAGCTATATGTAGAGGAATGAAACTCCACCATTCTCTTACACCATACACAAAAATATACTAAAAATGGACAAAAGACCTCAACGTGAGGTCTTTTTTTGAAAAAGGAGTGCATGTAGTGTATTGTGCACTGGGTGTTATATAGAACTGATGAATCACTAAATTCTACCCTTGAAGCTAGTAATATACTATATGTTAACTAAATTGAATTTAACTATTTTTTATTAAAAGCTGAGGAATATTTTCTCCTGGGACATAAGGGCCTGAGTGAGGAAGTATGGCTCCAGATTGGTTATTTGCCCATCACAGACATGTTCCAGTTTAGTTCCTTTGTTATATCTGACATTGGCGAGTCTGAGAAGGGAATGTCTCTCCCTAATTAAAATGTTTACGACACAAGCTATCTAGGCATGATACAAGGTGCAGAGCCAAAGACTTTCCTCTTAAAGTGTCAATGGTACCCTCCATAGAGAATATGTAGATTTCTGGGAGAAAAATCAAGTTTAAATTATTTCGAGTGAAAAGCTATTAAAAATATACTCAATATCAACATACAGAATTATAATTCATCACATTTAAAGAAATTTTTTAAAAGATTTTATTTATTTATTTGAGACAGAGAAAGAGAGCACACAAGAGGGGAGGAAGATCAGAGGGAAAGGAGAAGCAGATTTCTCTCTGAGCAGGGAGCCCAATGTGCACTCAATTCCATCCTGGGATCATGACCTGAACCGAAGGCTTACCATACTGAGCGAGCCAGGTGCCTCTAAAATTTTGTTGATGTTTATTATGTGAATTTTTAAGAATTCATGCATTTGTTACAAACAGTACTATAAAGTGTGTGGCTATGTGAGTAGTTGCATGTTTGGCTTATTTCACTTAGCAATAATCTACAGTTGACAATTCAATATTGGGCCCTTATTTTTTTTTAAGTAGCTTTCATGTTAACTGGTCTTCTCATTAAAACAAACAAAAAACCCAACTGTTTAGGAGGAAACTTTTGGACCTGATGAATATGTTTAATATATTGATGTGGTGATGTTCTTATCACTTTATGCATATCTCAAAATTCACCAAATGTATACACTACATATGTCCAGTTTTTTAAAAGCAATAACACCTTAATAAAACCATTTTTTAAAAAAATAAAGCAATAGTCAAGGAGACGGTAGTGCTGGACAGTGAACCACTGATGTTCTGGTCTCTCCTTGAGGCATCAGAAAATCTTCCCCTCACAGTGAACAAAGGGAAAACCAGCAACTTCCCAAGCATCTGTGATGCTTCTCTGTAAGGAAGTTGGTGGGGGACATTAAAGCTAAATGGCCCCCTTGATATTAATGGAAATAGTGTGGGGACAGAGCTCAAATTGTGTCATCTGACTGAGAGAGCAATGGAAAATTCAGCTAATGTGATAGTAGCAGCTCTGGTTTATTAGTCAAAAAGTCAAAATGTCAAATGTCAAAATATGTCAAATGTCAAAATTAGTCAAAAATGGGGTGCCTGGGTGGCTCAGTGGGTTAAGCCGCTGCCTTCGGCTCAGGTCATGATCTCAGGGTCCTGGAATTGAGTCCCGCATCGGGCTCTCTGCCCAGCAGAGAGCCTGCTTCCTCTTCTCTCTCTCTCTCTCTGCTCTCTGCCTACTTGTGATCTCTGTCAAATAAATAAATAAAATCTTTAAAAGGAATTAGTCAAAAATGGATGTTGTATAGCAGTCTCCACCTAAGGTCAGTTAAACATGAGGTGTGTAGAAATAAAATCAGTGGGCCTTCTTCTGAGAGATTGAGAGAGAGAGAGAGAGACCTGAATTGAGCACCCATGATTCAGATCATGCTCATCCTCCAATTCTGGTTCATATACGGAATGTATATGAATGCAGAAAGGCTAGATCTTCTCAAGCAAGCTGTGAACTGAAATCCGCCTAACCAGCCTTCATTCAATATTTCAGTAACTAATTTTTGAGTGACCAAACACTGAAGAAAAGTATATACACAACATTTTTTTTGACTTTTCAGAATATTTAGATCCTGTCTCAGAACTAATCAGCAGAGAGACAAAGAGCTGAACTTTTATGAAGTATGTATTTCCAATAGCCTGGCATTAGACAAATTTGGATCTTATTTAAAAATTCTTTGTGTATTTTCCACTTTCTAAATTCCTGGAATGCTAACAACTTATCTTCTTCAGCCTTACAATTTGTGGATACGCAATCAGAGCCAAACAAAATTTATGGCAAATTATTTAGCTTTGGCTTAAGTCATCCAAAGTTAATTTATGTAATTTCCAACAAAAGAAACCTAAGTACAAGACATTCCATTAAAGAAACTGATGGCAGTCACCCTAGTGCCAAACAATGTGAATAAATGGTAATGTTTAAATGTTGACAAAGAAGAAATAATTTCACTAATCTAGAATCCATATTTCATAACATAAATATATAAATTAGTCTTTGATTAAAATATTTGAGGGTGGGGGGGACAAGATGGCAGGGGAGTAGGAGGAGGCGCCTTTTCAGCTGGTACCCCAAAGTGAGCTGATTGCCTACTAAAGAACTACATTCACCCATGAAATCAGCCTGAGATCAGAATTATACACATCTGGATCTCTACAGGGGCAGAAGATGCCAGTGGGCAGGTAAAGCGGAGTGGGAAGGCGGACTGATATCAGAAGACAAACAAAAGGGGGAGGGAGCCACCAGAGGCTACCTGTTGGAAAGTAATAACCCAATACCAGCAAGAGTGCCCTGCCCTGCATCTGGGGCCCAGCATTAACTCGGAGATTGGTTGAAAGCACTCCAAAAGAGCAAAGGATTGCAGGGGGAAATTGTGGGAATCGGGGTGGCTAGGGACAGGGGCTTAAGTCCCCGGTCCCAGGACAGCATCCCCAGCACTGAGGCAGAGAGAGTGCGGCGGAGAAACCAGGTCTTGGTCCCTAAGCCATCAGGGCACCCGAGAAGGCGTGGGTTCTAGCTCCTTTGAGGGGATGGGAGCCACGCCGGTCCACAGAACACATGAGCCCTGCTATAAAGCCTGAGATACGAGCACACGTCCCTCATGCTCCCCTGAGACAGTTAAAAAAGCCCTGCTGGCACTCGTTGACCCACGCCATTGTTTCAAAGCCTAAGCTGCGCTCCCCAATCTCTCCCTTGACAGAGGTGCGCAAAAGCCCAGCCCAGTGCTTTCAGACCTGCGCCCGGTTCTCAGCGCCTAAGACACACTCATGACCCACAGCCGCCCTTGAAAGAGGTGTGCGCAAGCCAGGCACTCTTAGACCCAGCAAGACCAGGCACTCCCAGCCCAAGCCAGCGGCAAAATCTCAGTGTGCGATTGCTGCTTGGAACCTCTCTGGCGGTCCTGAGCTCCCAGACAGCCTCCACTGCCTTGGCTTTAGGTACAAGCAAAAGATCCTGCACCCCCAGGGTCTGCAACTTGGAACCTGCTCTGACAGAGGCCAAGGGGAAACTTATTTAGGCTCTGCACCCAGACTGAGGCTTCTCTCTGACAGGGAGATCAGGGTGCGGTTTGTTTTCCTCTAAAACTACAAAAACCATCAAAGGTGGTCAAGGTGAGAGAAAAAAAAGTGAACAAACATAAAAACCACCAGAGAACAAAAGCCTGAAAAAAAAGCTTCTTCAAAGCCCACCCCCTTGAGGGGGGTAGGAGGACATAACTCAGGAAACATCATTGAGTGACAACCCACTTGGCAGGCCCCTCCCCCAGAAAACAAACCAAGAAAAAAAAAAAAAGGACTACAAGAGAACAACCACTACTTCATAGGAAAACTTTTATTGTTCACTTGGTCCCACTATTCCGGTTCTTTTTTTTTTTTTTTAACACATAATTTTTTTAACCTATTTACCATCACAGCGAGCTGTACAGTACATCAAATTCCATAATACCCTTCTAACCTGAACTTTTTGATACATACACCTATGTTTTTCTTTAGCATTTTTATTTTTTGAATTCCTTTTTTTAAATTTTAGTTTAGTTTAGTCTAGTTTATTACTTTTTATTTTTATCCTCTAATATTCATATAGAGTTAAACTTCAAAGTAATCCCCTTTCCCCAATCAATACTACCCCTATAGGTAAACCAATTTTTATACCCCTTTATCTTAGGAAAGTTGAGTCCTTTAACAAAGATATCAAGATACATCCAGGAAGAATCAAAACAACCTTCCTCGCACACACAGAATTTAGAAGAACTCTCCCAATTTCTTCTTCCACCAGTGTTTCTGTGTTTTTGTGTTTGTCCTGATAGCATATAAATCTTACACTTGGGATTCTTTTTGATGAGGTTCTTCCTTTATTTGCATATATATATTTTTTCTCTTGTCATATACTTGTATCAGTCTTTTTGTCTGTTTTTGTTTGTCCACTTCATAAATCTTACCTTGGGGCCCATCTGGGCTGAACCTTATCTTTCATCTTCCCTTTCTTTCCTGTCTCTCTCTCTTTCTTTTACTTTTCTTTTTTTTTTTCTTTTGTCTCTCATTTGGGTGGGGAATCCTGATTGCTCAGAAGTGTTCCAGGGTGCACCTTGACTGCACCACAGTTGATACATCCAGCTACATCTGTTCAGTCATCTGCCACCAAAATTACTAGGAGAAGTAATGCCCAACAGGAGAAAAATACAGAGGATGGACCTTCTGCAACAGAGCTAACGGCTATCAACATAGACAATATGTCAGAAAGAAAATTCAGGCTAACAATTATCCAGGCAATAGCTAGGTTGGAGAAAGCCATGGATGACCAAACGGAATTGATTAGGGCCAAACTGAAAGCGACCAGACAGGATGTTCACAATGTTAGGGCGAAGCTTAAAGCTACCAGGGAGGAGGTTCACAATGCTCTCAAAGAGTTCCAATATAATCTAAACTTTCTCTGTTGCAGAAGGATCAGGAGGAAGCCTGGAACAAACAGCTTAGAAGCCACGGAAACAGAATCAGGGAAATAAATGATGCCATGAAGCGTGCCAACGTCAGAATTATCGGAATCCCTGAAGGGGAGGAGAAAGAAAGAAGTCTAGAAGATATAGTGGAAAAGTCCTTCATGAAAATTTTCCCAATCTCGCGAATGAAACCAGTGTTCAAGTACTAGAGGCTGAATACATCCAAGATTATACATTCTAAAAAACATCATGACACCTGATAGTCAAATTGAGGAATTATAATTGTAGGTATAATCTCTTGAAAGCTGCCAGGGCAAAGAGGCTCCTTACTTACAGAGGGAAGCCCATCAGAATAACGTCAGAAGTGTCCACAGAGACCTGGCAAGCCAGAAAAGGCTGGCAAGATATATTCAGGGCACTAAATGAGAAGAGCATGCAGCCAAGAATACTTTATCCAGCAAGACTGACATTCAAAATGGATGGAGAGATAAAGAGTTTCCAAGACCAGCAAGGCGTAAAAGACTATGCAACCACCAAGTTGATACTGCAGGAAATATTAAGGGGAGTTCTATAAGGAGGAAAAATCCTAAGAATAGCATTGAACAGAAATATAGAAACAGTCTAAAGAAAGAAAGACTTCAAAGGTAACTCGATGTCAATAAAAACATATCTATCAATAATGTGAATGGCCTAAATGTGCCCATAAAATAGCAATGGGTTGCAGATTGGATAAAACGACAGGAGCCATCTATATGTTGTCTACAAGAGATCCATTTTGAACCTAAAGATACACCCAGACTGAAAGTGAAGGGATGGAGAAGCATCTTTCATGCCAATGGGCCTCAAAAGAAAGCTTGGGTAGCAATTATCATACCAGATAAATTAGATTTTAATCTAAAGACTATAGTCAGAGATACAGAAGGACACTACATAATCCTTAAAGGGACTATCCACCAAGATGATCCAACAATTGTGAATATCTATGCCCCCAATATGGGAGCAGCCAATTACTTAAGAAAACTGTTAATCAAGATAAAGACTCATATTGATATGAATACACTAATCGTAAGAGATCTTAACACGCCTCTCTCAGAAATAGACAGATCATCGAAGCAGAAAATCAATAAAGAAACAAGAGCTTGAATGACACATTGGACCAGATGGACCTCATAGATATATATAGAACATTCAACCCTAAAACAACAGAATACTCATTCTTCTCAAGTGCACATGGAATCTTCTCCAGAATAGACCACATACTGGGTCACAAATCAGGACTCAACCGATATCAAAAGACTGAGATTATTCCTTGCATATTCTCATATCACAATGCTTTGAAACTGGAGCTCAATCACAAGGAAAAGTTCAGAAGGAACTCAAACACCTGGAAGCTAAAGACCAACTTGCTTAAGAATGCTTGGATCAACCAGGAGATCAAAGAAGAGCTGAAACAATTCATGGAAACCAATGAGAATGAAGACACTTTGGTCCAAAACCTATGGGATACAGCAAATTCAGTCCTAAGGGGGAAATACATAGCCATCTAAGCCTCCCTCAAAAAAAAATTGAAAAATCCAGAATACACCAGCTTTCTCTACACCTTAAAGAACTGGAGAATCAACAACAAATCAAATCAACTCCGCATATAAAAGGGAAATCATCAAAATTTGAGCTGAGATGGATGAGGTAGAAACCAGATATCCAGTAGAACGTATCAATGAAACTAGAAGCTGGTTTTTTGAAAGAATTAATAAGATCGATAAACCATTGGCCACACTAATCCAAAAGAAAAGAGTGAAAGCCCAAATTCGTAAAATTATGAATGAAAAGGGAGAGATCACAACGAACACCAAGGAAGTAGAAACAATCATCAGAAGTTATTATCAACACTTATGTGCTAAAAGCTTAGCAACCTAGATGAAATGGATGCATTCCTGGAAAACTATAAACTACCAAAATTGAACCAGGAAGAAATCAACAACCTGAACAGACTGATATCTAATAATGAGATTGAAGCAGTGATCAAAAACCACCCAAAAAACAAGGGCCCATGTCCTGACGGATTCCTTGGGGAATTCTACCAAACTTTCAAAGAAGAAACAACAGCTATTCTCCTGAAGCTGTTTCAAAAATTTGAAGCAGAAGGAAAACTTCCAGACTGTTTCTATGAAGCCAGCATTACCCTGATCCCCAAACCAGGCAAAGACCCTACCAAAAAGGAGAATTTCAGAGAATATCACTGATGAATGTGGATGCTAGGATTCTCAACAAGATCCTAGTTAACAGGATCCAACAGCACATTAAACAGATTATCCACCATGATCAAGTGGTATTCATCCCTGGGCTACAAGGATGGTTCAACATTCGCAAATCAATCAATGTCCTAGAACAAATTAATATGAGAAGAGAGAAGAACTACATCATCTTCTCAATTGATGCAGAAAAAGTATTTGACAAAATCCAGCATTTGTTCATGATTATAACGCTTCAAAGTATAGGGATAGAGGGAACATTCCTGAACCTCATCAAATCTATCTATGAAAGACCCACAGAAAATATCATCCTCAATGGGAAAAAGCTTGCATCCTTCCCATTGAGATCAGGAACAAGACAAGGATGCCCATTTTCACCACTCTTGTTCAACATAGTATTAGAAGTCCTATCAACAGCAATCAGACAACAAAGAGAAATAAAAAGTATCCAAATTGGCAATGAAGAAGTCAAACTCTCTCTCTTTGCAGATGACATGATTCTTTATATGGAAAACCCCAAAGACTCCACCCCCAAACTACTAGAACTCATACAGCAATTCAGCAACGTGGCAGGATACAAAGGCAATGTGCAGAAATCAGTGGCTTTCTTATACACTAACAATGAAAATACAGAAAGGGAAATTAGAGAATTGATTCCATTTACTATAGCACCAAGAACCATAAGATACCTGGGAATCAACCTAACCAAAGAGGTAAAGGATCTGTACTCGAGGAACTACAGAACACTCATGAAGGAAATTGAAGAAGACACAAAAAGATGGAAGACCATTCCATGCTCTTGGATCAGAAGAATAAACATTGTTAAAATGTCTATACTGTCTAGAGCAATCTATACTTTTAATGCCATTCCAAACAAAATTCCACCAGTATTCTTCAAAGAGCTGGACAAATAATCCAAAAATTTGTATGGCATCAGAAGAGACCCCGAATCGCTAAGGAAATGTTGAAAAACTAAAATAAAACTGGGGGCATCACGTTACCTGATTTCAAGCTTTATTACAAAGCTGTGATCACCAAGACAGCATGGTACTGGCATAAAAACAGATACATAGACCAGTGAAACAGAGTAGAGAGCCCAGATAGGGACCCTCAACTCTATGGTCAATTAATCTTCGACAAAACAGGAAAAAGTATACAGTGGAAAAAAGACAGTCTCTTCAATAAATGGTGCTGGGAAAACTGGACAGGTATATTTAGAAGAATGAAACTCGACCATTCTCTTACATCGTACACAAAGATAAACTCAAAATGGATAAAAGACCTCAACGTGAGGCAGGAATCCATCAGAATCCTAGAGGAGAACATAGGCAGTAATCTCTCAATATCAGCCACAGCAAATTCTTTCAAGATATGTCTCCAAAGGCAAAGGAAACAAAAGCGAAAATAAACTTTTGGGACTTCATCAAAATCAAAAGCTTCCGCACAGCAAAGAAAACAGTCAACAAAACAAAGAGGCAACCCACGGAATGGGAAAAGATATTTGAAAATGACAGTACAGACAAAAGGTTGATATCCAGGATCTATAATGAACTCCTCAAATTCAATACACATGAAACAGACAAACATATCAAAAAATGGGAAGAGGATATGAACGGACACTTCTCTAATCAAGACATACAAATGACTATCACACACATGAAAAAATGTTCATCATCAATAGCCCTCAGGGAGATTCAAAACCACATTGAGATATCACCTTACATCAGTTAAAATGGCCAAAATTAACAAAACAGGAAACAACATGTGTTGGAGAGGATGTGGAGAAAGGGCAACCCTCTTCCACTGTTGGTGGGAGTGCAAGTTGGTGCAGCCTCTTTGGAGAACAGTGTGGAGATTCCTCAAGAAATTAAAAATAGAACTTCTTATGACCCTGCAATTTACCCCAAAGATACAGATGTAGTGAAAAGACAGGCCATCTGTACCCCAATGTTTATAGAGCAATGGCCATGGCCGCCAAACTATGGAAAGAACCAAGATGCCCTTCAATGGACGAATGGATAAGGAAGATGTGGTCCATATACACTATGGAGTATTATGCCTCCATCAAAAAGGATGAATACACAACTTATATAGCAACATGGATGGGACTGGAAGAGATTATGCTGAGTGAAATTATTCCAGCAGATAGAGTCAATTTTCATATGGTTTCACTTATTTGTGGAGCATAACAAATATGGAGGACAAGGGGTGTTAGAAAGGAGAAGGGAGTTGGGGTAAATTGGAAGGGGAGGTGAATCATGAGAGACTATGGACTCTGAAAAACAATCTGAGGGGTTTGAAGTAGTGGGGGTTTGGGAGGTTGGGGTACCAGGTGGTGGGTATTATAGAGGGCACGTATTGCATGGAGCACTGGGTTTGGTGATAAAATAATGAATACTGTTTTTCTGAAAATAAATAAATTAATTAAAAAATATTTGAGGGTTTTTTTGTCTTTTTCTTTACCAAATGATAATAATTAAGAAATTACATTGAAATGTCTTCCTTTTTTCATGTTTTTCCTTCAAGAATACGTTGCTTTTTTCTTCTCCCTTCTCTTCCCTCTTCTTTTCCCTCTCCAGGCTTCAGAAGTAAGTAGCTTTGTCCTCATTGAGATTTCATGAGCAATACCTGACACACACTCAAAATTTTTATTGTTTTTATGACCTACATTGGTTTCAGGGGATTTTTTATAAAAAACGAAAATAAAACCCTCTTAAAAAATTTACTTAAAAAAGTGAATTTCGAGATGTTTTAAAGGGAAATTTGCCCTCAACTTCTAGGTATAATATAATTTTATTACTATTATTATTATTATTTATTATTTTTGTATTTATTTGTTATTTATTATTATTGTTATTTATTATTTGTTTAAATGCAAAACTAAAATGTGAGTGATGCTTTATATTTTTATCCTGTGAAGTTTATTGATACTATTTTTCCTCCACATAAATTTGTCAAGAAATCCATGTCATCTCCAAATTTTCTTGATTTGAGAAAAAATGAGAAACCTCAAAGTAAGGACCAATAAAAAATTTCAACTATGTAAAATAATGTATTTGAATAAAAGTTCATTGAATTCTTAATCTGATGGTTGGAGTTACTAGCATTAGGAATAAATAAATATTTGTGGGGCACCTGGTGGGCACAGTTGGTTAAGCAATCAACTCTAGGTTTCAGCTCAGGTCAGGATCTCAGGGTCTTGAGATCAAGCCCAATGTGGGGCACCATGCTCCGTGGAGAAGCAGTTTGAGATTCTCTCCCTCTGGTCCTCCCCCTGCTCGCTCACTCGCTCTCTCTTACACTCTGGAAACATTCAAGTTAACCCATTGAGATTTGAGCAAACTGTTAAGCATCAAGACAGCTTTCATTAATTTAAAGTGTTTTCTGTTATTTTTCTATGAAACAACACACTAATTGTCAATTAAGGTATCTGGCAATTAAGGATGAAATTAAACATTTTCTCCTTTTTGGTGGCATGTATCTTTCCAAGGGGTAACAAAAATAATAAGAAACAGGAAATGTTCCATAAAGTGTCTTTACCAAAATCAAAATAAGTGATACAGTAGCAAACAAAATTAGCACGCCTTTTCTCTTGGACTCTCTATATTCCGATTGTAAGAGATTTTTTTTTTTTTTTGTAGTTTGCTGCTCCATTGTCTACAAAAATTCTTTGATCCTTAAGTCTTCATGATTTCTTTTGCTTCTTTTGTGTGTTTCCTTTCCCAAAAACTCTCTCAAAGAAAGGCATGAAATTATTTCATACACATTTCAAATCAGGGGAAAATAACAGCAATGTTGACTGATTGATTTTAGAAGGCAGAAAAATCATCAAAATAAACTCTGGTAGGGCCTACAAACTAAAAATGTATGGTTTCCTTAAATTTACATTTTATACAAAATTTCTGGTCTCAGCAGAAAATTTGAAAAAAAAAAGTAACTAAAGCAATCTAAAAAAGAATGTGATGAGAAAAAAACTAGATGTAAAAGATATTCTTAAGAATGAAACATTTATCTCCTTGTAAACTCTCTACTATACGTTAAATCATGAAGAAACAGGAGTATGAAAAGAAATTCCCCTTGGTTTCCTGTAACACGGATTGCATCTCTTCCCTGGACAGATCAGACTCCAAATGCTAAGATGTACAAGTACTAGCAACGATTGTAGTTTTCTCTCTCTCTCTCTCTCTCTCTCTTTTTCAGTTTATTTTTCTTTTTCATTGATTAAAACAACACCAAACCTAATCTTGTCCTGAGAGAAATTCTCTCTTGAGGCAGGAAACCAGAGCAGTGTACATTTCCGCTGCAAGATGGTAACCAGGCACAAACAACTTTCTCACCAGTGATATACTTTGTATCAGAAGGCAAAAAAGAAGTGAGAGAAGAAATGATTCATTAGAAAATTACCAGACCTTTGGGAAGTAGATGGGCTCTCCAGTGAACATGAGAACTATCCCTCTACTTACTGAACAAAATAATAATAACAATTAAACACATTTGGATGAGAAGTATTTGATTCTATTTTTTAACTTCATGATCTACACAGAGGAAATTCAACATTTTTCATCTGAGTGGATAACAACCCTTACTTTTAGAAGCTCATTTCCTGAGGCACCTGGGTGGCTCAGTGGATTAAGCCTCTCTGCCTTCAGGTCAGGTCATGATCTCAGAGTCCTGGGATCTAGCCCCATATCAGGCGCTCTGCTCAGCGGGGAGCCTGCTTTCCTCCCTCTCTCTCTGGTGCCTCTCTGCCTACTTATGATCTCTGTCTGTCAAATAAATAAATAAAATCTTAAAAAAAAAGAAACTCGTTTCCTATCTCTACTGTTAACATGTCATACTTGTATTAGAAGAAAATTTTATATGCAGAATAATCCAAATAGTCAGGTGAAGAGTTGGGGTTGGAAAAGGAGGAATTTGAAGTAACACAGAGACTGCCAGAGCAGGCAGTCATACATCCATGTCTGATTTCAAGGCACAGAGAGGTGGTGTTAAGGATCCCAGAAGCCTGGGAATTCCTTCAAGAGTGAGAACCATGGCTGGGTTCAGCCACCTGAGCTAGAACCAAAAAGTAAAACCCCAAGCAGCATACTGAAAGAGAAAGAAATTCCCTCTCCTCACACATCCTCAGTTTTGCCATTAGTGGGAAAACAGCTTCTCCAGGATCCTAGAGATCCTTCCTACTTTATCTTGGTGATATTTCCCTTTAGCTAGGACAACTCTCTTTGGTATTTCTTAGGGCACAAATTTGATATAACGTATTCTCTTGATCTCCCTTATCTGAAAAAGCTCCTTATTTTGCCTTTAGTTCTGAAGCCTGTGTTTTCTGCACATACATGTTGGTTTGGTCTCCCCTCCTCCAATCTTTAAGTGTTTTAAAGACTTTACACTGTCTCTGGTTTGATTTGTTTCTGACAAGTGCATGCTTTAACTTTGATGTGCTTGTGTGTGGTATCCCTTTTTCACTCACCTTCAGAATTTGATTCTGATGTCCTTTAATTGGTTTTCTCTCTGTCTATGGGGTTTCTCTATATCTATCTATGGGATTTTGCCCATTTTCTTGCATCTGTGTGGTTAGATTTGTCATCAAATATGAAAAATATCTGCCCTTTATACTTTATATTATTTTTCTGGCCCCTCTTCTTCCAGTTACATGTATGTATTTTCTCAGTTGTCACTGAATGCCTGTTCATTATTTTTCCTTTTTGTTTTATTTATTTATTTTTTAAAGGATTTTGTTTATTTATTTGAAAGAGAGAGATCACAAGTATGCAGACAGAGAGAGAGGGAGAAGCAGACTCCCTGCCAAACAGGGAGCCTGATGCAGGGCTCAATCCCAGGACCCTCAGATTATGACCTGAGCCAAAGGCAGAGGCTCAACCCACTGAGCCATGCAGGCATCCCATCTTTCCTTTTTAACTTAATCTTAGGTTTGGTTTGTTTCTATTGCTATACATTCAAGTTTAAAATCTTTTCCTTCTGATCTGTTCCCTTTCACAGGAATTACAGTCATTCACAACTTATTGGGCAATCTCCAAAAATGTTTGGTTCATGTATTTTCTCCAGAGTTTAATAGTTTTGTGATGGGAGGCAAATCTATGATTGCCATTCTTTCATAACTAGATGTGGAAAATCTTAAATCCATTTTTAAAACTTATTGAATTACCTCAGCATTTGCGATATAAACATACACATCTGTGAGATTTCATTGTTCTTTTTTATTGAAGTATTTTATTTATTAATAGCCTGTTTAGAGCTTTTAAGTTAATTTATGAGTGAGGTTTGTCTACGATTTTTTTAGTTTAATGTCCATATGAAATTTATGAGACTCATAAATATAGTAGGAGAGTATTTTCTTTACAACTATTTCTGTCATAAAAATTATCTTCTTTTTTCTTAAATGTTTGCAAGTAAACACTGGTGAAGCTATTTATACTTCATAGGAATATCATTAATAAAAATTCAGTTAGTTTGAGATACTTTAAAATTTGCATTTCTCTTATACACATAATGTTGTTCTACTTAAAATATTTTTATTTAAAAATCATCAATTTTAGTAAAAATGTTCTTTTCTTTAATAGCAGAAGAATATGTAGTGCCATTCCCATTTCATTGCTGATCCTTGTGATTTAATGTTGTTCATTTTTCCTTATTAAATTTAGGATTTTAGGGGCGCCTGGGTGGCTCAGTGGGTTAAGCCGCTGCCTTCGGCTCAGGTCATAATCTCAGGGTCCTGGGATTGAGTCCCGCATCAGGCTC
>NC_081562.1:89655751-89659720 GCF_022355385.1 Mustela nigripes | reverse complement strand
GCCTACTTGTGATCTCTCTCTCTGTCAAATAAATAAATAAAATCTTTAAAAAAAAAACATTTAAATTTAGGATTTTATACACACTACTAATTATTCAAAGAATCAACATTAAAGTCATGTGAATAGCCTATATCATATACAGTTTTTCTAAGTAATTTTACCTTTATTTTTTATTTTCCTTCTGTTTTGTTTTGTTTTGATTTGACTTGCTGTTTTCTATTTCATATTATCAAGAAGATTATTATTCTTTTAAGATCTAGGTGTTCTTGTCTTTCTTCATATTTAAAAGTAAGGGTTTGTATATCCTCCAAGTACTACTTATTCTTATGAAGTTTAGAAATATCATAGTTCATTGTCATTTAGTTCAAACTAAATCAAAACTGAATTTGATAGATAATTAGAACACTTTATGGGCATGGACATTAGAAACACACACCTCCTAAAAATCCATTTGATTTCTGTATCAGGTTGACTATGATTAAGAACATACACTGAATTATTTCAATTGGTGAGTGTGTTGAGGGCTCATGTCCCATCTAGTGTGAATGACAGGAAGTGACTCTTACATATTTGTAAGAAATTGTATGTTGTTACTGCTAATGCTATTGTGAGTAGCTTAAGAATAAAAATACTATGTTGGATTCTGGTACATGTTACAGATTAGATAGTCAAGATCTATGTCATGTGCTTTCTAGAAGAAGAGATTGGAAAGTTTAAATGTGTCCTGCCACAGGGCTTTTTTTTTTAATTTATTTTTTATTTTCAGCATAACAGTATTCATTATTTTTGCACCACACCCAGTGTTCCATGCAATCCGTGCCCTCTATAATACCCACCACCTGGTACCCTGAACTCACAGCTCCCGCCCCTTCAAAACCCTCAGATTGTTTTTCAGAGTCCATAGTCTCTCATGGTTCACCTCTCCTTCCAATTTCCCCCAACTCCCTTCTCCTCTCTAACTCCCCATGTCCTCCAAGCTATTTGTTATGCTCCACAAATAAGTGAAACCATATGATAATTGACTCTCTCTGCTTGACTTATTTCACTCAGCATAATCTCTTCCAGTCCCGTCCATGTTGATACAAAAGTTGGGTATTCGTCCTTTCTGATGGAGGCATAATACACCATAGTGTATATGGACCACATCTTTCTTATCCATTCGTCCGTTGAAGGGCATCTTGGTTATTTCCACAGTTTGGTAACCGTGGCCATTGCTGCTATAAACACTGGGGTACAGATGGCCCTTCTTTTCACTACACCTGTATCCATGGGGTAAGTAGCCAGTAGTGTAATTGCAGGTTCATAGGGAAGCTCTATTTTTAATTTCTTGAGGAATCTCCACTCTGTTTTCCAAAGTGACTTCACCAACTTGCATTCCCACCAATAGTGTAAGAGGGTTCCTCTTTCTCCACATCCTCTCCAACACATGTTGTTTCCTGTGTTGCTAATTTTGGCCATTCTAAATATACATTTTAAAAAATAGGTAGAACTTAACAAGGTGAAATAGACAGGTTTCTGTGCAAAATCATTATATGGTGAACTGCATGAGGTTTGATAAGTCATTTGTACTGCACAAGACAAAAAGTGAGGGATGAGCCTTAAAAAGGAATTCATGGAAATTGTGCAGACCTCTATGTCAAGCCAAGGAAGACGACTATTATTCTGTAGACAAAAGGTAGGCATTGGGGATTTTATTTTATTTTTTTTAAGATTTTTTTTATTCATTTGACAGACAGAGATCACAAGTAGGCAGAGAGGCAGGCAGAGAGAGAGGGAGAAGCAGGCTCCCCACTGAGCAGAGAGCCCAACATGGGGCTCGATTCCAGGACCTTGAAATCATGACCTGAGCCGAAGGCAATGGCTCAACCCACTGAGCCACTCAAGTGCCCGGCACTGGGGATTTTAGAAGAAAACAGTATTCTGTTCAACTGGGCATTTTGCAAATATCATGCTGATATCCTTATGGAAAATAAATATTCACAAGGAGAAGACTTAGAAAGTGAGTGATTGCCCAATAAGAGATTATGGTGGCTTTTACTAAAGGCAGTCTTCTTAAGGACAGTGAAGAAGAGACTCTCTTTAGAATGACAGGTAAAGTAAGCTGAATATGGACTGATGATTGATAAAATGAGAATGATGCAGAAATGAAAAATGCCTTCTAATGTTTAAGCATCTCTGCTGGAGAAAAGCTACTTCATAAAATGAGGAAGAAAATCTGAGCAATAACAGTTCACTGATAACTTGAGAATTAAAAAATAAGCTCAGGTGTCAAACTGAGCTTTCAATTTCTGTGTTTGCCGTGTAATTTTGGGCAAGTTGCATAGTATTTCCATATTTTAATTTTCTCCTGTAAAATGGGGTGTATAAGAGCCTTTACCTCACAGAGTTACTTGAATGATTAAATTACATACATTTCATACAAATCTGTTAAATCTATATATTTATTGGCTGTCAGATTTGTTCTTTCTTCATGCCTTTAATACTATCGATGTTAATTCTGAGAGAAGACAATAACTTTCTCTGTCCCTTTCCCTTCGTTACCATGAGGCATTACCAAGTCCCCAGGAGCACCTATGTTTTCATTTCCATAGACAGAACTTGAGTCACTTTACTTTGTTATTTCAGCCTTTATTTTCCTTTTTGCTAACAACCAACAGAAAAGATAAAAACAAACAAAAAGAACAGGGCCTTCAACTAGGGACAGAATAGTAACTTATGACCAAATGAGGTATCTAATTTTCTCTCTACTCATGTCTGTCTCTAAGAATCCCTTCTTGTATTTCAATAAACGTCACCTCTTTCACCCATATTTTTAAAAATACAGATTACTGGGGAATACAGGGGACTCGCTAAGTAGAAAAACTTCATGAGGATTTTAGGGTAAGATTTCACTGTGCTATGGTAGTATCCCACCTCTCTCCTCAGGTGAAGCAGAAAGATTTTTAGGTTGAAAGAGGCATATTTTACAAAGTCACCCCCATGAGTAAAATGCAGAAGCCTTCATGCCAGTACTCTGAGTCCTATAATGGAATGACCTAGCATGATAAGAAGCACATAGGGAAGTGCAAACAAGAACGTAGGGGGACTCCTCTTCCACTAGACCCCAGTCATGGACTACAATATCACTTTGAGAGTGGCAGGCTTAAAACATTTCTTATTTCCTCCAGTTCCAGGTTGAAGAAGCCCTATTCAAGGCAAGAGTGGCTACAATGTCTGGAGATCTTTTCCTTTAACCAGGGCCCATTCACAGGGTAGAAACTCTACCCCAGGCATGGTAGGGTAGGTCAAGAATAAGTGGGTCCCAATTTCACTTGTGCCAGTTCAAAGGATAGAGATTTTTTGCCAAGACAGATTACTCAGCCATCAGAAATGATGAATACCCAACTTTTGCATCAATATGGATGGAAATGGAGAAGATTATGCTGAATGAAATAAGTTAAGCAGAGAAAGTCAGCTATCATATGGTTTCACTTACTTGTGGAACACAAGCAATAACATGGAGGACAATAGGAGAAGGAAAGGAAAAGTGAATTGGGAGAAATTGGAGGGAGAAATGAACCATGAAAGTCTGTGAACTCTGAGAAACAAACTGAGGGTTTTCGAGGGGAGGGGGTGTGGGGATGGGTCAACCTGGTGGTAGGTATTAAGGAGGGCATGTATTGCATGGAGCACTGGGTCTTCTACATAAACAATGAGACTTGGAACACTGCATCAAAAACTAATCATGTATTTTATGGTGACTAACATAACAGAATAAAAAAATAAATAAATAAAAATGTAAGCATTTGTTGCTGTCAAAAGAGAGAGAGAGAGAGAGACAAAGAAGGAGATAAGCTTAAAAGACCATAGGCTAACGACCTTGCCCAGAAATCTGCACAAAAAGCCAGGGTGTCACTCTAAGAGAACAGGCCACTGCTCCTGTTTCAGTTCCAGGACACTTGAACACAGGTTTTACCTGGAATGATAGGC
>NC_081562.1:89629881-89655251 GCF_022355385.1 Mustela nigripes | reverse complement strand
CATGCTCTTGGATCAGAAGAATAAACATTGTTAAAATGTCTATACTGTCTAGAGCAATCTATACTTTTAATGCCATTCCAAACAAAATTCCACCAGTATTCTTCAAAGAGCTGGACAAATAATCCAAAAATTTGTATGGCATCAGAAGAGACCCCGAATCGCTAAGGAAATGTTGAAAAACTAAAATAAAACTGGGGGCATCACGTTACCTGATTTCAAGCTTTATTACAAAGCTGTGATCACCAAGACAGCATGGTACTGGCATAAAAACAGATACATAGACCAGTGAAACAGAGTAGAGAGCCCAGATAGGGACCCTCAACTCTATGGTCAATTAATCTTCGACAAAACAGGAAAAAGTATACAGTGGAAAAAAGACAGTCTCTTCAATAAATGGTGCTGGGAAAACTGGACAGGTATATTTAGAAGAATGAAACTCGACCATTCTCTTACATCGTACACAAAGATAAACTCAAAATGGATAAAAGACCTCAACGTGAGGCAGGAATCCATCAGAATCCTAGAGGAGAACATAGGCAGTAATCTCTCAATATCAGCCACAGCAAATTCTTTCAAGATATGTCTCCAAAGGCAAAGGAAACAAAAGCGAAAATAAACTTTTGGGACTTCATCAAAATCAAAAGCTTCCGCACAGCAAAGAAAACAGTCAACAAAACAAAGAGGCAACCCACGGAATGGGAAAAGATATTTGAAAATGACAGTACAGACAAAAGGTTGATATCCAGGATCTATAATGAACTCCTCAAATTCAATACACATGAAACAGACAAACATATCAAAAAATGGGAAGAGGATATGAACGGACACTTCTCTAATCAAGACATACAAATGACTATCACACACATGAAAAAATGTTCATCATCAATAGCCCTCAGGGAGATTCAAAACCACATTGAGATATCACCTTACATCAGTTAAAATGGCCAAAATTAACAAAACAGGAAACAACATGTGTTGGAGAGGATGTGGAGAAAGGGCAACCCTCTTCCACTGTTGGTGGGAGTGCAAGTTGGTGCAGCCTCTTTGGAGAACAGTGTGGAGATTCCTCAAGAAATTAAAAATAGAACTTCTTATGACCCTGCAATTTACCCCAAAGATACAGATGTAGTGAAAAGACAGGCCATCTGTACCCCAATGTTTATAGAGCAATGGCCATGGCCGCCAAACTATGGAAAGAACCAAGATGCCCTTCAATGGACGAATGGATAAGGAAGATGTGGTCCATATACACTATGGAGTATTATGCCTCCATCAAAAAGGATGAATACACAACTTATATAGCAACATGGATGGGACTGGAAGAGATTATGCTGAGTGAAATTATTCCAGCAGATAGAGTCAATTTTCATATGGTTTCACTTATTTGTGGAGCATAACAAATATGGAGGACAAGGGGTGTTAGAAAGGAGAAGGGAGTTGGGGTAAATTGGAAGGGGAGGTGAATCATGAGAGACTATGGACTCTGAAAAACAATCTGAGGGGTTTGAAGTAGTGGGGGTTTGGGAGGTTGGGGTACCAGGTGGTGGGTATTATAGAGGGCACGTATTGCATGGAGCACTGGGTTTGGTGATAAAATAATGAATACTGTTTTTCTGAAAATAAATAAATTAATTAAAAAATATTTGAGGGTTTTTTTGTCTTTTTCTTTACCAAATGATAATAATTAAGAAATTACATTGAAATGTCTTCCTTTTTTCATGTTTTTCCTTCAAGAATACGTTGCTTTTTTCTTCTCCCTTCTCTTCCCTCTTCTTTTCCCTCTCCAGGCTTCAGAAGTAAGTAGCTTTGTCCTCATTGAGATTTCATGAGCAATACCTGACACACACTCAAAATTTTTATTGTTTTTATGACCTACATTGGTTTCAGGGGATTTTTTATAAAAAACGAAAATAAAACCCTCTTAAAAAATTTACTTAAAAAAGTGAATTTCGAGATGTTTTAAAGGGAAATTTGCCCTCAACTTCTAGGTATAATATAATTTTATTACTATTATTATTATTATTTATTATTTTTGTATTTATTTGTTATTTATTATTATTGTTATTTATTATTTGTTTAAATGCAAAACTAAAATGTGAGTGATGCTTTATATTTTTATCCTGTGAAGTTTATTGATACTATTTTTCCTCCACATAAATTTGTCAAGAAATCCATGTCATCTCCAAATTTTCTTGATTTGAGAAAAAATGAGAAACCTCAAAGTAAGGACCAATAAAAAATTTCAACTATGTAAAATAATGTATTTGAATAAAAGTTCATTGAATTCTTAATCTGATGGTTGGAGTTACTAGCATTAGGAATAAATAAATATTTGTGGGGCACCTGGTGGGCACAGTTGGTTAAGCAATCAACTCTAGGTTTCAGCTCAGGTCAGGATCTCAGGGTCTTGAGATCAAGCCCAATGTGGGGCACCATGCTCCGTGGAGAAGCAGTTTGAGATTCTCTCCCTCTGGTCCTCCCCCTGCTCGCTCACTCGCTCTCTCTTACACTCTGGAAACATTCAAGTTAACCCATTGAGATTTGAGCAAACTGTTAAGCATCAAGACAGCTTTCATTAATTTAAAGTGTTTTCTGTTATTTTTCTATGAAACAACACACTAATTGTCAATTAAGGTATCTGGCAATTAAGGATGAAATTAAACATTTTCTCCTTTTTGGTGGCATGTATCTTTCCAAGGGGTAACAAAAATAATAAGAAACAGGAAATGTTCCATAAAGTGTCTTTACCAAAATCAAAATAAGTGATACAGTAGCAAACAAAATTAGCACGCCTTTTCTCTTGGACTCTCTATATTCCGATTGTAAGAGATTTTTTTTTTTTTTGTAGTTTGCTGCTCCATTGTCTACAAAAATTCTTTGATCCTTAAGTCTTCATGATTTCTTTTGCTTCTTTTGTGTGTTTCCTTTCCCAAAAACTCTCTCAAAGAAAGGCATGAAATTATTTCATACACATTTCAAATCAGGGGAAAATAACAGCAATGTTGACTGATTGATTTTAGAAGGCAGAAAAATCATCAAAATAAACTCTGGTAGGGCCTACAAACTAAAAATGTATGGTTTCCTTAAATTTACATTTTATACAAAATTTCTGGTCTCAGCAGAAAATTTGAAAAAAAAAAGTAACTAAAGCAATCTAAAAAAGAATGTGATGAGAAAAAAACTAGATGTAAAAGATATTCTTAAGAATGAAACATTTATCTCCTTGTAAACTCTCTACTATACGTTAAATCATGAAGAAACAGGAGTATGAAAAGAAATTCCCCTTGGTTTCCTGTAACACGGATTGCATCTCTTCCCTGGACAGATCAGACTCCAAATGCTAAGATGTACAAGTACTAGCAACGATTGTAGTTTTCTCTCTCTCTCTCTCTCTCTCTCTTTTTCAGTTTATTTTTCTTTTTCATTGATTAAAACAACACCAAACCTAATCTTGTCCTGAGAGAAATTCTCTCTTGAGGCAGGAAACCAGAGCAGTGTACATTTCCGCTGCAAGATGGTAACCAGGCACAAACAACTTTCTCACCAGTGATATACTTTGTATCAGAAGGCAAAAAAGAAGTGAGAGAAGAAATGATTCATTAGAAAATTACCAGACCTTTGGGAAGTAGATGGGCTCTCCAGTGAACATGAGAACTATCCCTCTACTTACTGAACAAAATAATAATAACAATTAAACACATTTGGATGAGAAGTATTTGATTCTATTTTTTAACTTCATGATCTACACAGAGGAAATTCAACATTTTTCATCTGAGTGGATAACAACCCTTACTTTTAGAAGCTCATTTCCTGAGGCACCTGGGTGGCTCAGTGGATTAAGCCTCTCTGCCTTCAGGTCAGGTCATGATCTCAGAGTCCTGGGATCTAGCCCCATATCAGGCGCTCTGCTCAGCGGGGAGCCTGCTTTCCTCCCTCTCTCTCTGGTGCCTCTCTGCCTACTTATGATCTCTGTCTGTCAAATAAATAAATAAAATCTTAAAAAAAAAGAAACTCGTTTCCTATCTCTACTGTTAACATGTCATACTTGTATTAGAAGAAAATTTTATATGCAGAATAATCCAAATAGTCAGGTGAAGAGTTGGGGTTGGAAAAGGAGGAATTTGAAGTAACACAGAGACTGCCAGAGCAGGCAGTCATACATCCATGTCTGATTTCAAGGCACAGAGAGGTGGTGTTAAGGATCCCAGAAGCCTGGGAATTCCTTCAAGAGTGAGAACCATGGCTGGGTTCAGCCACCTGAGCTAGAACCAAAAAGTAAAACCCCAAGCAGCATACTGAAAGAGAAAGAAATTCCCTCTCCTCACACATCCTCAGTTTTGCCATTAGTGGGAAAACAGCTTCTCCAGGATCCTAGAGATCCTTCCTACTTTATCTTGGTGATATTTCCCTTTAGCTAGGACAACTCTCTTTGGTATTTCTTAGGGCACAAATTTGATATAACGTATTCTCTTGATCTCCCTTATCTGAAAAAGCTCCTTATTTTGCCTTTAGTTCTGAAGCCTGTGTTTTCTGCACATACATGTTGGTTTGGTCTCCCCTCCTCCAATCTTTAAGTGTTTTAAAGACTTTACACTGTCTCTGGTTTGATTTGTTTCTGACAAGTGCATGCTTTAACTTTGATGTGCTTGTGTGTGGTATCCCTTTTTCACTCACCTTCAGAATTTGATTCTGATGTCCTTTAATTGGTTTTCTCTCTGTCTATGGGGTTTCTCTATATCTATCTATGGGATTTTGCCCATTTTCTTGCATCTGTGTGGTTAGATTTGTCATCAAATATGAAAAATATCTGCCCTTTATACTTTATATTATTTTTCTGGCCCCTCTTCTTCCAGTTACATGTATGTATTTTCTCAGTTGTCACTGAATGCCTGTTCATTATTTTTCCTTTTTGTTTTATTTATTTATTTTTTAAAGGATTTTGTTTATTTATTTGAAAGAGAGAGATCACAAGTATGCAGACAGAGAGAGAGGGAGAAGCAGACTCCCTGCCAAACAGGGAGCCTGATGCAGGGCTCAATCCCAGGACCCTCAGATTATGACCTGAGCCAAAGGCAGAGGCTCAACCCACTGAGCCATGCAGGCATCCCATCTTTCCTTTTTAACTTAATCTTAGGTTTGGTTTGTTTCTATTGCTATACATTCAAGTTTAAAATCTTTTCCTTCTGATCTGTTCCCTTTCACAGGAATTACAGTCATTCACAACTTATTGGGCAATCTCCAAAAATGTTTGGTTCATGTATTTTCTCCAGAGTTTAATAGTTTTGTGATGGGAGGCAAATCTATGATTGCCATTCTTTCATAACTAGATGTGGAAAATCTTAAATCCATTTTTAAAACTTATTGAATTACCTCAGCATTTGCGATATAAACATACACATCTGTGAGATTTCATTGTTCTTTTTTATTGAAGTATTTTATTTATTAATAGCCTGTTTAGAGCTTTTAAGTTAATTTATGAGTGAGGTTTGTCTACGATTTTTTTAGTTTAATGTCCATATGAAATTTATGAGACTCATAAATATAGTAGGAGAGTATTTTCTTTACAACTATTTCTGTCATAAAAATTATCTTCTTTTTTCTTAAATGTTTGCAAGTAAACACTGGTGAAGCTATTTATACTTCATAGGAATATCATTAATAAAAATTCAGTTAGTTTGAGATACTTTAAAATTTGCATTTCTCTTATACACATAATGTTGTTCTACTTAAAATATTTTTATTTAAAAATCATCAATTTTAGTAAAAATGTTCTTTTCTTTAATAGCAGAAGAATATGTAGTGCCATTCCCATTTCATTGCTGATCCTTGTGATTTAATGTTGTTCATTTTTCCTTATTAAATTTAGGATTTTAGGGGCGCCTGGGTGGCTCAGTGGGTTAAGCCGCTGCCTTCGGCTCAGGTCATAATCTCAGGGTCCTGGGATTGAGTCCCGCATCAGGCTCTCTGCTCAGCAGGGAGCCTGCTTCCTCCTCTCTCTCTCTCTCTGCCTGCCTCTCTGCCTACTTGTGATCTCTCTCTCTGTCAAATAAATAAATAAAATCTTTAAAAAAAAAACATTTAAATTTAGGATTTTATACACACTACTAATTATTCAAAGAATCAACATTAAAGTCATGTGAATAGCCTATATCATATACAGTTTTTCTAAGTAATTTTACCTTTATTTTTTATTTTCCTTCTGTTTTGTTTTGTTTTGATTTGACTTGCTGTTTTCTATTTCATATTATCAAGAAGATTATTATTCTTTTAAGATCTAGGTGTTCTTGTCTTTCTTCATATTTAAAAGTAAGGGTTTGTATATCCTCCAAGTACTACTTATTCTTATGAAGTTTAGAAATATCATAGTTCATTGTCATTTAGTTCAAACTAAATCAAAACTGAATTTGATAGATAATTAGAACACTTTATGGGCATGGACATTAGAAACACACACCTCCTAAAAATCCATTTGATTTCTGTATCAGGTTGACTATGATTAAGAACATACACTGAATTATTTCAATTGGTGAGTGTGTTGAGGGCTCATGTCCCATCTAGTGTGAATGACAGGAAGTGACTCTTACATATTTGTAAGAAATTGTATGTTGTTACTGCTAATGCTATTGTGAGTAGCTTAAGAATAAAAATACTATGTTGGATTCTGGTACATGTTACAGATTAGATAGTCAAGATCTATGTCATGTGCTTTCTAGAAGAAGAGATTGGAAAGTTTAAATGTGTCCTGCCACAGGGCTTTTTTTTTTAATTTATTTTTTATTTTCAGCATAACAGTATTCATTATTTTTGCACCACACCCAGTGTTCCATGCAATCCGTGCCCTCTATAATACCCACCACCTGGTACCCTGAACTCACAGCTCCCGCCCCTTCAAAACCCTCAGATTGTTTTTCAGAGTCCATAGTCTCTCATGGTTCACCTCTCCTTCCAATTTCCCCCAACTCCCTTCTCCTCTCTAACTCCCCATGTCCTCCAAGCTATTTGTTATGCTCCACAAATAAGTGAAACCATATGATAATTGACTCTCTCTGCTTGACTTATTTCACTCAGCATAATCTCTTCCAGTCCCGTCCATGTTGATACAAAAGTTGGGTATTCGTCCTTTCTGATGGAGGCATAATACACCATAGTGTATATGGACCACATCTTTCTTATCCATTCGTCCGTTGAAGGGCATCTTGGTTATTTCCACAGTTTGGTAACCGTGGCCATTGCTGCTATAAACACTGGGGTACAGATGGCCCTTCTTTTCACTACACCTGTATCCATGGGGTAAGTAGCCAGTAGTGTAATTGCAGGTTCATAGGGAAGCTCTATTTTTAATTTCTTGAGGAATCTCCACTCTGTTTTCCAAAGTGACTTCACCAACTTGCATTCCCACCAATAGTGTAAGAGGGTTCCTCTTTCTCCACATCCTCTCCAACACATGTTGTTTCCTGTGTTGCTAATTTTGGCCATTCTAAATATACATTTTAAAAAATAGGTAGAACTTAACAAGGTGAAATAGACAGGTTTCTGTGCAAAATCATTATATGGTGAACTGCATGAGGTTTGATAAGTCATTTGTACTGCACAAGACAAAAAGTGAGGGATGAGCCTTAAAAAGGAATTCATGGAAATTGTGCAGACCTCTATGTCAAGCCAAGGAAGACGACTATTATTCTGTAGACAAAAGGTAGGCATTGGGGATTTTATTTTATTTTTTTTAAGATTTTTTTTATTCATTTGACAGACAGAGATCACAAGTAGGCAGAGAGGCAGGCAGAGAGAGAGGGAGAAGCAGGCTCCCCACTGAGCAGAGAGCCCAACATGGGGCTCGATTCCAGGACCTTGAAATCATGACCTGAGCCGAAGGCAATGGCTCAACCCACTGAGCCACTCAAGTGCCCGGCACTGGGGATTTTAGAAGAAAACAGTATTCTGTTCAACTGGGCATTTTGCAAATATCATGCTGATATCCTTATGGAAAATAAATATTCACAAGGAGAAGACTTAGAAAGTGAGTGATTGCCCAATAAGAGATTATGGTGGCTTTTACTAAAGGCAGTCTTCTTAAGGACAGTGAAGAAGAGACTCTCTTTAGAATGACAGGTAAAGTAAGCTGAATATGGACTGATGATTGATAAAATGAGAATGATGCAGAAATGAAAAATGCCTTCTAATGTTTAAGCATCTCTGCTGGAGAAAAGCTACTTCATAAAATGAGGAAGAAAATCTGAGCAATAACAGTTCACTGATAACTTGAGAATTAAAAAATAAGCTCAGGTGTCAAACTGAGCTTTCAATTTCTGTGTTTGCCGTGTAATTTTGGGCAAGTTGCATAGTATTTCCATATTTTAATTTTCTCCTGTAAAATGGGGTGTATAAGAGCCTTTACCTCACAGAGTT
Organism: Mustela nigripes; assembly: GCF_022355385.1. Taxonomy (NCBI): domain Eukaryota; kingdom Metazoa; phylum Chordata; class Mammalia; order Carnivora; family Mustelidae; genus Mustela; species Mustela nigripes. Next base: position 89,646,845 of record NC_081562.1, on the reverse strand, counting down.
ACTTGAATGATTAAATTACATACATTTCATACAAATCTGTTAAATCTATATATTTATTGGCTGTCAGATTTGTTCTTTCTTCATGCCTTTAATACTATCGATGTTAATTCTGAGAGAAGACAATAACTTTCTCTGTCCCTTTCCCTTCGTTACCATGAGGCATTACCAAGTCCCCAGGAGCACCTATGTTTTCATTTCCATAGACAGAACTTGAGTCACTTTACTTTGTTATTTCAGCCTTTATTTTCCTTTTTGCTAACAACCAACAGAAAAGATAAAAACAAACAAAAAGAACAGGGCCTTCAACTAGGGACAGAATAGTAACTTATGACCAAATGAGGTATCTAATTTTCTCTCTACTCATGTCTGTCTCTAAGAATCCCTTCTTGTATTTCAATAAACGTCACCTCTTTCACCCATATTTTTAAAAATACAGATTACTGGGGAATACAGGGGACTCGCTAAGTAGAAAAACTTCATGAGGATTTTAGGGTAAGATTTCACTGTGCTATGGTAGTATCCCACCTCTCTCCTCAGGTGAAGCAGAAAGATTTTTAGGTTGAAAGAGGCATATTTTACAAAGTCACCCCCATGAGTAAAATGCAGAAGCCTTCATGCCAGTACTCTGAGTCCTATAATGGAATGACCTAGCATGATAAGAAGCACATAGGGAAGTGCAAACAAGAACGTAGGGGGACTCCTCTTCCACTAGACCCCAGTCATGGACTACAATATCACTTTGAGAGTGGCAGGCTTAAAACATTTCTTATTTCCTCCAGTTCCAGGTTGAAGAAGCCCTATTCAAGGCAAGAGTGGCTACAATGTCTGGAGATCTTTTCCTTTAACCAGGGCCCATTCACAGGGTAGAAACTCTACCCCAGGCATGGTAGGGTAGGTCAAGAATAAGTGGGTCCCAATTTCACTTGTGCCAGTTCAAAGGATAGAGATTTTTTGCCAAGACAGATTACTCAGCCATCAGAAATGATGAATACCCAACTTTTGCATCAATATGGATGGAAATGGAGAAGATTATGCTGAATGAAATAAGTTAAGCAGAGAAAGTCAGCTATCATATGGTTTCACTTACTTGTGGAACACAAGCAATAACATGGAGGACAATAGGAGAAGGAAAGGAAAAGTGAATTGGGAGAAATTGGAGGGAGAAATGAACCATGAAAGTCTGTGAACTCTGAGAAACAAACTGAGGGTTTTCGAGGGGAGGGGGTGTGGGGATGGGTCAACCTGGTGGTAGGTATTAAGGAGGGCATGTATTGCATGGAGCACTGGGTCTTCTACATAAACAATGAGACTTGGAACACTGCATCAAAAACTAATCATGTATTTTATGGTGACTAACATAACAGAATAAAAAAATAAATAAATAAAAATGTAAGCATTTGTTGCTGTCAAAAGAGAGAGAGAGAGAGAGACAAAGAAGGAGATAAGCTTAAAAGACCATAGGCTAACGACCTTGCCCAGAAATCTGCACAAAAAGCCAGGGTGTCACTCTAAGAGAACAGGCCACTGCTCCTGTTTCAGTTCCAGGACACTTGAACACAGGTTTTACCTGGAATGATAGGCAGGCCATAGTAACAGAGGGCCCCAGAACTCTTCTCAAGTGAACTGACTTCACTTGGAATAAAATGTGGGAAGGTTTAAGCATAAGCTTAAGGGACTCTAAAACATAATAAACATTTGTTGATAAGCAATTAAGAGAGGTTGCTTGCTCCATGAGAGCAAAAGCTAACTGTAGACCAACTAGAAAGATGACCAGGGAGAAGGAGGGAAGGAGACAGCAAAGAAGCCCCCCGAGAATTGGAGAAAACCTCAAAGACTGGCCTTAAGGACTATCCGTGCAGAGGGGACCAAATCCAGTGGATCAGACAATGGAGAAATATATGTGCCACAATGTTTTCAAAACAATAGAACAAAAGAAGAATTATTGGAACCTTCCTCCTGGGTAGGAAACCTACAGAGACAGATCCAATAAAACGATCAGGGGAAGACACAACCAAAGCTAGCCCAATAAAACCTTTTCCACCAAAGAGTACATAGAATCCTGAGATTGTACCTCTGAGAAGTGACATGAAAGGCTTCTCAGAGCAAACTGAATCGTTTTCTTAGAAAAAAAAATATATTTTAAATTTAAGTTTAATTAATTTACATATAACATTATTGTTTTTAGAGCTAGAGGTCAGTGATTCATCAGTCTTATATAATAACCAGTGCTCATTACATCATATGCCCTCCTTAATGTCCATCACCCAGTTACTCCATCCCCTGATCCCTCTCCCCTCCAATATCTCTTAGTTTGTTTCCTATGATTAAGAATCTTTTATGGTTTATCTCCCTTTCTATTTTCATCTTGTTTTATTTTTTTCTTCTTTCGCCTGTGGTCTTCTGTTTTGTTTCTTCAATTCCACATATCAATGAGTTGAGATCCTATGATAAATGTCTTTCTCTGATTGACTTATTTGGCTAAATATAACACCCTCTATTTCCATCCACATTATTCCAAGTGGCAAGATTTCATTTTTTTGATGGCTGAGTAGTATTGCATTGTATATATACACCATGTCTTCTTTATCCATTCATCTGCCCATGGACAACTGGGCTCTTTCCATAGTTTGGCTATTATGGACATTGCTACTATGAACATTGGGGGAGCAAAGAGAATCCAATAAAATAGTAAAAAACAAAAACAAAAGACATAGAGGCAAGCAATAACAAAAATAGAGAAATCATTTCAAAAACTTATTCTGGAATTTAAAAATTCAACAACTGGTGTGCTGGGGTGGCTGAGTCAGACTGCTGTCTCAGGCTCCTGGGATAGAACCCCATGTCTGATTCCTTGCTCAGCAGGGAGTCTGCTTCTCCCTCTACCTCTGTACTCTCTTTCTCTCAAATAATTATCATTTATTTTTTTAAAGATTTTTTACTTATTTATTTCACAGAAAGAGATCACAAGTAGGCAGAGAGGCAGGCAGAGAGAGAAGGGGAAGCAGGCTCCCCGCTGAGCAGAGAGCCCGATGCCAGGCTCCATCCCAGGCCCCTGGGATCATGGCCTGAGCCGAAGGTAGAGGCTCAACCCACTGAGCCATTCGGGCGCCCCTCTCTCAAATAATTAAATTAAATCTTCAAAGAAAACGCAATAACTGAAAATGTTGGTGACAATCATGCGGTAAGTATCATTTTCAGATTGACTTTTTTCACATGGTAATGTGCATTTAAGATTCCTCCATGTCCTTCCACAGCTTAGTAGCCTGTTATCAACATCCCTCACAAGCTTGGTATATTTAACAATTAATGAGCCTACATTGACTTATTTTATCATTCAAAATTAATAATCTACTTTTTTTGAAGATTTCTATTTATTCGAGAGATAGTGAGAGAGAGATAGAGAGAGCAAACAGAAGGAGACAGAGAGAGAGCAGGGAGCCTGATGAGAGGCTTTATCCCAGGACCCTGGGACCATGACCTGAATGAAAGGCAGATGCTTAGCCCACTGAGCTACCCAAGTGCCCCATAAGTATTTTAAGTACATAATACTTATGTATATAATAATATACAGAGTGAGGATAATAAAAAATGGTATTGTGCCTTTCATTTAAATTCCACTTGTTCATTGTTACTATACAGAAAGCAATTATCTATTGTATATTAACTGTGTAACCAGCAACCGTCCTATACTCTCTCAGTTTCAGGACATTTTTTGTCAATTTCTTTCAGATTTTCTGCATGGATATCATGTGAAAAGAAGAGGTTTTTGTTTTTTTTTTCTTTTTCCCATTCTGTATACATTTTTGAAATCGTTTGCCAAGGCTCCCCCCAAAAAAATACTGTAGACTGGGTGGTTTAAACAACAAATTTATTTTCTCACAATTATGGATACTGAAAGTCCAAGGACAAATGCCAGCAGATTTGGTTTCCTCTGGGGTGTCTCTCCTCGGCTTGCAGCTATCTGCCTCTTGCTCTTTTTTCACATTATTGTTCCTCAGTACACCTGCACCCTAGTGTCTCTCTGTTTCTCTTACTTTCCTCTTACAGAACCAGTCAGATTGAATCATAATCTACAAAAACAGCCTTATTTTATATATAAAATTTATATATAGAATTTTTATTATAATTGCCTCTGCGAGGATGTGACTCTCACATTAAATTGTAAGCTCCCTAAAGAATAACCTCATACCCGAGTTTATCCCAAGAAAAGAATATATTACAGAGGTAATTAATAAAGTTAATCAAAGAATAAATATTCAAAAGCATGGAAGAGTACATTTGGATCACATGCTATTTCATGACTACCTTCCTGCTGTACTTTTCAAAACGTGTTCCTCAGAATAATTTACACAGAAAAAAAGTTACAAAGAAACAAATTGAGGGAGTGACTGCTCCAAAATGTTGGCACTTCTCTTTCTTAGTTATCAAACTTCTATAAGTAACAACACTGTTTTCTATTATATAAGAAAATATTTTTAATCTATTACATGAATCCTCACATTCATCTTTTTTTCTTTATTTTCACTGCTACAGTGATCAAAGTTGGAATCTCCTCATCTCAATGAATATAATAATAATTTTTAAATCCTACATAATTATCTTCTCAGCATTTATATTTCTAAACTTCCAGATTGTGCTTTATAAAACACTCTTTCAAAAAAATTTTAAAAAATAAAATAAAACACTCTTTCAATCATGTATTCCTTTTTCTTTTAGAAAAAAAAAAAAAAGATTATTTTGAGAGAGAGTGAACGTGAGTGGGAAAAGGGAGAGAAAGAATCTCTAGCAGACTCCATGCTGAGCATGGAACCTGACATGGGTCCTCATTCCATGAATTTAGATCATGATGCTTATTGAAATCAAGAGTCAGATGCCTAACCTGCTGAGCCACCAGGCATCCCCATGTCATTCTTTTCATAAGAGATTTTGTTAGTTCCCTATTTCTACTTAGAAAATAAGGCTTTCTATTACTCTCCAGATTATATTCTTATGAAATCAATGGGATAGCTCACTTTGCATTCATTCATCTTGCCCTGTCTAGGCTTAGCACCCTGACATAAATTATCCTCAATTTTCTCTCCTCGAGTCTAGTTCTAAGTCCTATCAACATCTAAGACTCAGTTCATAGCTATCCAAAAGATATTGTCTTGTTACAGTGACCAACTTCACCACTTCTTCACATACTTTTTCAAAATAATTAGTACCCTCATATATTGTAGTAGCTATTTACATCCTGATTATCTCATGCATATCATTTTATATTCCCAGCTGGATATTCTGCCTTAACATGGAATGAATTTCTCTATGAGACCCTCTAGTACTTACCACAATTTGCTGTGCATTATGGATGCTCATTTATTGTTTACTTATGAATGTATTTGTGTTTCCTTATTCTAAAATAATTTGATTAACTTGCAACAAAAGTAGTGATAAAATAATTCATTAAATGTATTTAAAACTCAACTTGAAAAGTATCGTCTGCATTATTTTATTTTATTTTTTGCATTATTGGAAAAAAATACTATACCAACTTTTTTTAAAAAGTTTTCTTAACATTAAATTCTAGAGGAAACTTCATGCATAGGGTTTATTATTATGGGAAAAATAATGTGTTTATATTATACTGTGTGCAAAGGAAGATTTAATATAGTGACATGTGGAAACAACTTTCTATAAAGCTAAGGATATTGCACTAAAAGTTTTGTAGAAACCTAAGATAATTTGTTCAGTTTGTATACTCCTAGGGTTTAACTTGATCCAAATATACAATTTTTATTAACTACAGTGGTGTTAACAGCTTAGACACTAATCATTTATTTATAAGAGTTAAGTTTTTCAGAGGTGGAAAGACAGATTCTGTTTTCTAATGAAGATCTGGAATGGTGATATTTAAACTTTCTCCATTACTATTTTAAATTTCATCAACAAAAGATTGATTTTTTTGTTACTTGAAAATCATTCAAAGATTCATCCTTCTTCCCTATTTTTTATTGTTACATTTGTTATTCAGGTTTTAAGACCTCTCTTTCCCAAACTAACTCTCAGACTGAGGTAGAAGCATCATACTGAGGCTTCTGAAACCAAATGAGCAGATAAGAGGGTATCCTACTCTAGTTGAAAAACTTAATCAAAATTTATGCTTGTGAAAAAGCTTATTATATGTCTGCATGGGAGTAAGACTTCAGATATCTTCAGGAAAAAAGGCAGATATTTTTCATTAGTTTGTAATCTGTTCCATTCATGTCGTAGAAGATGAATGATAATAGATGCCTGGGTGTCTCTGTCAATTAAGCGTCTGCCTTCAGCTCAGGTCATGATCCCAGGATTCAGGAACTGAGTGCCACATTGGGCTCCCTTTCAAGGATCCCTAACAAGGATCCTGCTTCTCCCTCTGCCTGCGACCCCATGCCTATGCTCTCTCTCCCTCTCTGACAAATAAATAAAATATTTTTAAAAAATGGATGATAAAAAATAATGAAACTAGTAAATAAAACTAATAAATAGGTAAAAATTAAGATTAAAACCAGTCTCTTGGGGCACCTGGGTGGCTCAGTCAGTTAAGTCATATATATATGACTCTTGGTTTCTGTTCAGGTCATGATCTTGCGGTCATAAGACTGAGCCCCAGGTTGGGCTCTGCCCTCAGCACAGAGTCTGCTTGGGATTCTTTTCCTCTTCCTCTTCTTCCCCTTCCCCTCCCCACACTCATGAATGGTCTCTCTTTCTCTCTCAAATAAATAAATAAATAAATAAATCCTTAAAAAATAAACTTTGTTTATGCTGCAAAATTTCCCTTGAAAGAAATGTAATTTGTATACAGATATATACAGAAACATTAATGTTAACAGTAGATATCTCTGAAAAATAAGCTTTTATGTGTAATATGTATTTTATGTGTTTGAAGAGAAACAACTTTATACAAGATACTATTCATTTAATAATGTAGCAACTGAAGTATTAATCATTTAAAAGGCTAATAGAAGTTGTAGATCTAGACCCTTCCTGGTGGATTTCTCTGTGATAGTATCAATAAATAAATGTGGATCTACAGATTAAAGGAAAGAGGTGGTATATGAAGTCAATGTAATGGATATTTTATTTGGAAATATATACATGATACATACTACATATCAAAATAGACATCATATCATGATGTAAAATTCACCAAAGAGGTGGGTAAACACCTATGTCAAACTTATAACACAAGATCATCATTCCGTCTTTAAAAAGAAGGAAATCTTGAGGCCCGTGGATGGCTCAGATGCTTCAGTGTCTGCCTTCAGCTCAGGTCATGATCTCCAGTCCTGAGATGAAGTCCCACATCAAGGTCACAGCTCAGCAAGATTCTGCTTCTCCCTTTCCTATACTTCTCCCCCTGTTTGTGCTCTCTGTTTCTCTTTCTCAAATTAATAAATGAAGTCTTAAAAAGAAGAAGAAGGAGGAGGAGGGGGAGGAGGAGGAGGTCCTGCCACTTGTAACAACATGTATGAATCTTGGGGACATTATGCTAAATAAAATAAGTTGGACAGAGAAAAACAAATATCATATGATCTCACAAGCAGAATTTTAAAAGCCAAACTCCTAGAAATAGAGTTGAATGATGGTTGTCAGTGGCTGAGAGGCAGGGGAAAAGTTTGAGGGTGGTCAAAGAATTCAAACTTCTAGCTATCAATAAATTCAGGGGCCTCTAATACAGTTTCTGCCTATAGTTAACAGTGCTGTACTGTATACCTGAAAGTTGCTAAAACAATAGATCTTAATGCCTAATGTCCCACTGCAAAGAAAAAAAATATATAGATCCATGTGAGGTGATGGATTTGTTAACTAATCTTATTGTGGTAATCATTCCATATGTATATCAAATCATCCTGTTGTATACCTCAAATGTATACAATGTTATATATCAAACACATCTTGGCAACACTGGAAAACAATGATAAAAACAAAAGGCAATATTTAGATATTATGAAAGAAAGTCAGTACATCATATAGCACATTAATATACACACATGTATTCATAACGAAATAAGGAAGAAATGTTCATGAACCACTTGCTTGTTTGTTTACTTAAGTGGAGTTGAATAATGGAGGTTTTGTGTCTGGCAAATTTCTCAGATCATTGAAAAAGTAACAAACTATTCCTTGCCTCTGCTATGTAAAATTCTTCTGAGCATTCACTCAATCATTAAAACATACTGCCAGATGTGACTTTCTCTTTTTTTAATATTTTATTTATTTATTTGACAGAGAGAGATTACAAGCAGGCAGAGAGGCAGGCAGAGAGAGAGGAGAAAGCAGGCTCCCTACTGAGCAGAGAGCCCTTTTCGGGGCTCCATCCTAGGACTCTGAGATCATGACCTGAGCCGAAGGCAGAGGCTTAACCCACTGAGCCACCCAGGTGCCCCCAGATGTGACTTTCTAATTAACCTGACCTTCATTGCACTTCACTCTGCCCATTTTCAGGGGGAGTAAGATTAATAACATCTGAGGAGACCATACCTGTGACTCTGAGTAGCTGCTTTGAGGGACTGTTCCTTCAATGAACATGCTGAATGGCCTTGAAGAGAGACTCTGGGCTGTCAGTTCAGGAAATTCATGAAATACTCCTTTTAGGGTTTTTTTGGATATCAATGACATCATGAGATCAAAAATCCATACTGTGCAGTTGTGTTGTGACAAACATGCAATGTCCTATAAAAATGCAATAAAATTTAAATAGAATCTCTATACTAGTAAAAAAAAAAAGCTTCAATATGAGATACAAAGGTATTTTGTAAAAAATGCGATGTTTTCATGGCTGCTGCAATAGCTATATTGACAGCTTCGTGACCCTCCTACCCTCCCCCCCTTTTTTCACAGTAGTCCCTAATGCTGGATTAATTTAATCTTGAAATGGTGGGCAACCACAACTGCCAACCTCAGTCTATAGTAAGTATCAAGCGATCCAATTATTTCCTGTAATGTCATGACTTTTCCCAGCTTCTTAGGAGAATTCCCAGCATTGCTAATGGCACTTAATGTGGTCTGTGGTGTTTTTCAGGGTTTATGGTATTGTACTAAACACTATGAGAAATACTCAAGAACTACAAGATTTCACTTTTTATTATAATAAACAATTTTTACTATAGATGAACAGCTTGCACTGAGATATTAGGTTCACATGGTTTTTAAGGAGATACTCAGGACACCTAGGTGCCTCAGTTGGTTGAGTCTCTGCCTTCGGCTCAGGTAATGATCTCAGGGTTCTGGGATCAAGCCCTGCATTGGGCTCTCTGATGTCTCTCACAGTGCAGAATGATAGAGTCCTCAACCCCAATCTAAATCATCACAGTGAATTCTTAATGTTTTCCTTAAGATTGGAGAAAAACTCACTGCTCACAACTTGGTTGCCCTTGAGAAATGGCTAATCTCTATTACTCCATTATTAAGTTTCTTCTCCTTGTGAAGTTACAAATTATTATAAAAGCAGAGGAGGGTGGGAGGTTGAGGGAACCAGGTGGTAGGAATTAGAGAGGGCATGGATTGCATGGAGCACTGGGTGTGGTGCAGAAACAAGGAATACTGTTATGCTGAAAATTTAAAAAAAAATAATGAAAAAAATCAGCTTCATAATGCTATCAGATATTTTTATCAGATAGTTTTCTACATAAAAACTTAACTAGTTTAAAGCAACACCAATTTGTTTGCTTTCAAACCTACATAAAAGGAAGGATGCACTGTGAGCAGCACTATAGTCTTATCATGACTATATGTAGTCCTGCTGAAGTTTGGTCATGTAGCATATTCAGGATGATTTCTGGCCCTCTGCTGCTACTAAAAGATTCAAAGGGAGAGCAAATCAGAAATGACCTTCATCTATCAAAACTACTGAGTAAAAAGAGAATTCTCTCTTCTGACAGGAAATCTGTTAGGAATGGAAATCAATAGCCCAGTTCTGATGCTGATTAATACCTAAGTTACTCAGATATACTTTTTATAACTGAACAATATGTGTTTCTTTTCTTGGTGCTGACATATAAACAGTAATAAATTTTCATGGGAGAAGAAAACAAAACAAAACAAAATTTAAATGAGCCTATCTATTTTTCTGCTCTGATTTCAGGTCACTCTCACCTAATATTATATTCTAAATTGTGTACTAATTTGGATTACAGTTTAAGGCTGGTGTCCTGAGAACACCAATCACCATAGAACATGTTGTTTATTTTCTCACATAATTCCCCTGAGGCCATTGTGAATGGATCATATAAAATTATGGCTAGCCTGAATAGCATTACAATGATCATGTCATTTTGTCCACTAAGCTTGAAAAGACAATACATTAGCATTTATTTCAACTATAATTTATTTCATCTTACATATCAAGATAATAATTTTTAAATGGCCATAGGTAAGATATTCTACAAGCTCAGATCCTTAGAGAAATCGGGTGTGATGTACAGAAATGGGCTAATGCATACCTTTTTTTATAAACATAGTAGAGGGCTCTTGGCATTATTTTTTATGATCAATATTTTGAATATTTGGTTAGAAATATAAAATGACATGGAGAAACAGATTGAAAAGGCTTTTGAAAAATCCCAAACATTAATGTTTAAATAAATTAAAGAAGCCAATAAAATAGCATTGACTAAATCAGACCTATTTACCATAAAAGTAAGTATATCTTTAACAGTTTTTTCAGAAATATATTTTTGCTTTTATAGTATATGTTTATGCTTTATATAAGTATTCTCAACTACACGCAATGCTATATATGAATAAAATTGAGCCACACAGTGTATATGAAATAAATAAAGAGAATTTTAAAACTCTACAATTTAATAGTTTCATGCAACATTTTTATTTACTGTAACATAGGTACTTTGTGATTGATAGGATTACATGTTCATGATTTTTGTGATCATGATTTTTGTGTCTTTAAAGAATCACTTTAATATAATCAATTTCAGGACACAAAATGTATTATTTTTGTGCAAGATTCAAAACAATTTAATGTTAATACGGAGCAGATATACTTGATGTTTTAGTTTTATACAATATAAATTTATACACAGTAAAGATTAACATCCATCATATAAAGGCAGAAGCCAAAAAGATACATATCTTATGACCACAAAGAGGTGGACACAGTTGATGGAAAGTAAGAATTATCCTCTGCAGCAATTATGCAGGTAAAAGTTTTAGTAAGTCATTAACATATTAAATTAATTGGTTAATCCTCAGAAATTATTTCTTTTGAAAGCTCTGAAACCTCTGAAGGATATGAAACCTCTGAAGGATATCGAAAACAAATGAGACATTTCAGCCTCAGCCAGACTGTCTGGACAGCTAAGTATGTTTCAAATAGTCTTAGATGAGAGCACATCTAAAGCTTTTGTAGAAAACAAAACTTTAAACAGGAAAAACAAACAATTCCTGAACAACAGCCAGAATTGTATTAGAACCAAAAAGAAAAGAACAAATAATAATATTTGCTTCCTAAAACTTAGCTTGACTGTTGAACCACTCCCTTTTATCATTCGTCAAGAAAAGAATAGACAGTTTGTTTCCCAGAGCCCATAGTCTTTCATGATTATTAAGGAGGGCATGGATTGCATGGAGCACTGGGTGTTATATGCAAACAATGAATCATGGAATACTACATCAAAAACTAATGAGGTACTGTATGGTGACTAACATAACACAATAAAAAAAAAAAAAGAAAGCAATAGGTAATGTGCAGAGAAGTGCCCGAGTTATTTTAGAAATAAGAACACTTAAAATTTACAAAAAAAAAAAAATTGGGACTTAAAAATATTGCTTTGTAGGGGCATCTGGGTGGCTCAGTGGGTTAAGCCTCTGCCTTTGGCTCAGGTCATGATCCCAGGGTCCTGGGACTGAGCTCCACATCGGGCTCTCTGCTCAGCGGGGAGCCTGCTTCATCCTCTCTCTCTCTCTGCCTGCCTCTCTGCCTACTTGTGGTCTCTGTCTGTCAAATAAATAAATAAATAAAATCTTTTTAAAAAATATTGCTTTATATATGAGAGATTCATGATAGGTAGAGCAATAAATAAAAATATGTGTAAGAGAAACATATTAACAATCTTAGAAGAGATTATTATAACAAATTATTAATTTAAACCAGAATGCCTTATGGCATAGCCATTGGAGTTGGATCAGGGCTACCCTTCCATCCATTGAATGTGTATGTACACTGTTATCAGGGACACTTTAGAGTGGTCTTTGAGGATTGTAAAAGTTTGAATAAGGAAAGAGAAAGAAATGCTTAATCAAAAGAGAAAAATTGTTTAAATATATGAAAAGGAAACAACAATGAAAAATACCTTCAAAGACTATTGTGGTATGCTGAGAGTAAGTTTATAATTTTATTTGAGGAAGTTTCAGTCTCAGAGGTTTTAATCTCCCTTTTCTTTACTTATTTTCAGGAATATATTGAAATATTCAGAAGACAGATTTATACTGAGATATGTGAAAATACAATTAAAGAAATATAGGAATAACCAATATATGACATAACAAATTTTAAAGGTATTTTATTTCTTTTTACTACAAAGTCGTTTTTCTCTAAAAGCAAAAGACAGCAAAGATTTTTAAAATGTGTTTGTGCATTTTATGTGTATGTTTCAGTTTCTTTTCTGTCTTGTTTTTTCATCTATTTTTCAGCTAAAAGAGAGAATACCATCATAAAGAAGGAAAATGAGAAATCACACAACAGTGACAGAGTTTATTCTTCTTGGGTTGACAGATGACCCACAGTGGCAGGTTGTACTTTTCATATTTCTTCTTGTTACCTACATGCTCAGTGTGACTGGGAACCTGATCATTATCACCCTCACCCTTACAGATTCTCACCTGAAGACTCCAATGTATTTCTTCCTTCGAAACTTCTCATTCCTAGAAATATCATTCACATCTGTCGGCATTCCCAGATTCCTTGTCACTATCGTGACAGGAAACAAAACCATTTCCTATAACGAGTGTGTGGCTCAGGTATTTTTCTTCATCTTATTGGGGGTGACAGAGTTTTACCTTCTGGCTGCCATGTCCTATGACCGCTACGTGGCCATCTGCAAACCTCTACATTACATGACCATCATGAGCAGCAGAGTGTGCTTCCTTCTTGTCTTTAGCTCATGGCTTGCAGGATTCTTGGTCATCTTTCCACCAGTAATGCTGCTGCTGAAGTTGGATTTCTGTGACTCCAATATAATCGATCATTTTATTTGTGACTCCTCTCCAATTCTACAGCTTTCTTGCACAAATATTCACTTTCTAGAACTCATGGCATTTATTTTAGCAGTGGTAACACTTATGGTCACCTTAACACTAGTTCTGCTCTCCTACACATACATCATCCGGACAGTTCTGAGAATTTCTTCCACAAGTCAAAGGAAAAAAGCCTTTTCCACTTGTTCCTCCCACGTGATAGTGGTCTCCCTCTCCTATGGTAGCTGCATCTTCATGTACATTAAGCCTTCTGCAAGGGAAAGAGTGACTTTAAACAAAGGAGTAGCTGTGATCATTACCTCAGTAGCTCCTCTATTGAATCCTTTCATATATACACTAAGAAACCAGCAGGTGAAGCAAGCCTTCAAAAACATGGTCCAGAGAATGGTCTTCTCTTCAAATAAATGAATGTAATTATGCAAAAAAATTAAATATATGCATATATGTATACATGCATGTATGTATACATATGTGTACATATGCACATATATATACACGCATACATACCCTGGAAAGCAAAACTGAATGAAAAACTCTCTAGCTTTTAATATAAAAATTCTTAAAACGCCTCATTTCATTCTTTCAGTTAGATTTTTTTTATATATCACCAATGTCTCTTTTCCTTAGCCTAAAAGCAAGGTCCTATCCATTTTAACTTATACAGAAAATTGTCAGTCCTCACTCGTATAACCAAAATTAAATGTCAATAATCTTTATTGTTTCTCATATCAAAGCAAGGTAGCTTATAAGTTTATACAAAAATGCAAATTGCTGTACTTAAGATGCTTACTTGACACCACATACAAATATAAAATTTACGTGAAATTAAAAAAAAAGTGTATCTTAACATTATCTCTAAAATTTCTTCCTCTTGTCACAAGAAAAGAAAATTCGTTCACTGAGGATTTCCCTATTCTGTCAATCACATTTAAAAAGGAAAACCATTGTTCTATACAGGAAAATTAAGCTATCCTGAGAAAATTGTTTTTTTTTTTATAATCAGATTCTTTCAATTACTGCAAAAATGGTCCTTTACCTACATGAAGAAAATGACAAACTTAGAATCTAGAATGCTATGAGATGTAGACTTCAGAGAGTATCTTGGAAATGATGACATATACCTTTTGCCTTAGCTTTCATTTATTAGCAAATCTACATGTTGCCTTTTTCTTTCCATTGCCTCTTTCATGGCAGGTTCTACCTCCTTCACCCATATCCAAGAAAATGACTCTTGAAGGTAACTATAAAAAATGTATCCAAGCCTGTTTCCTATAGTCAAATATTCCCTCAGCTGGAATGTGTCACTAAACAAAATTATTTGTCTTGGGACAATAGTTATGAGTCTAACTAGATGATGGGTAAGTGGATTTGACTTTGTTTTCCTGATTTCCAACCTGGTCTGATATATACATTAATGTAAAGACCTCTACCATACATCATCTCTAAGTAGAGACTTTTCTTTTCTGATTGCTCGTTGACAAGACTCATCTATTTCTTACCATTTTACATTCATGGAATAAGTTACATTTTCTCAAGCAGACTTAACACAATAAAACCATAAAGTGAAAAGTTAAATTTTATTTGATTGTAAATTATTTAATGGAGCAATTTGTAAAGGAGTGAAATAATACACATTTATTTTTGTAAGACTATACCAAGTACACAGAGGCACAAAAGTGAAAATCAGGAATGTGGAAAACATGCAAACATTAACTAAATGCATATATACTATATGTGTGGCATATATGATAAACAGCTATGTAGGAAGACAGAAGACAGAAGAGGGGATGTAAGAGGGTAAAAGAAAGTTGATCCTCTTGATTGACAAAAAGTTCTCTGAAGTGGCGCCTGGGTGGCTCAGTGGGTTTAAGCCACTGCCTTCGGCTCAGGTCATGATCTCAGGGTCCTGGGATTGAGTCCCGCATCGGGCTCTTTGCTTGTCAGGGAGCCTGCTTCCTCCTCTCTCTCTCTGCCTGCCTCTCTGCCTGCTTGTGATCTCTGTCTGTCAAATAAATAAATAAAATCTTTAAAAAAAAAAAAAGTTCTCTGAAGAAGTTGATTCTGGCATTCACATTGTCAGTAAGATATGAAAATTCCTATAAATCTTTCTGAAATGAATATTAAATGCTTTAAATTGAGATATTATTTTTTAAAAAGTATTATGAAATAATGAAGTTTTTATTACAAATATAATTTGGTGAGAAATATATCAGACATATGTTGAAGGTCGTGGTTTTAGAGTCTTTTGAAAAGTATTTGAAATAAGTCAAGCAGAGAGAGTCAATTGTCATATGGTTTCACTTATTTGTGGAGCATAACAAACAGCATGGAGGACAAGGGGAGTTAGAGAGGAGAAGGGAGTTGGGGGAAATTGGAAGGGGAGGTGAACCATGAGAGACTATGGACTCTGAAAACAATCTGAGGAGTTTGAAGGGGTGGGGTGTGGGAGGTTGGGGGTACCAGGTGGTGGGTATTAGAGAGGGCATGGATTGCATGGAGCACTGGGTGAGGTGCAAAAACAATGAATATTGTTATGCTGAAAATTTTTAATAAATAAATAAATAAAATGTACCACAAAAAAAGATAGAAAAGTATTTGTGCTAATATTTAATAGTCACACTAATATTTCAAAAATATTTTTCCTTTTTTTGTAGAACTAAGTAGATTATTTAAAAACCTTTAAAGATATTATCTTAAGTAATTCACTGATCACATAGTTGAATGACCTATTGAATTGTTGCATTTTTAATGAGAGGAAAGTACTCTGGGTTGAGAGTAATATGCAATCTGAATAAGTCAGAACTTTATATCATCAACCACGTTACTAGAATCCACAAATCTAATGAACCATGATTTTAGTGATCAGATGAATGAATGAATGGGTAAATAAGGAGTTGGAAGGCTGTTGGCTCTGGCAACTGCAAAAATTCACCATTTTTAGTACCATCTCTTTCTCTCCAAATTCCTATATGCCTTGTTAGTTTTCATTTTCCAGAATAGTATTTTGTCTTCTATCTTTTCACCAGCACTCTACATCTATAGTCTTTAATTTCTAAAAATAGAATGAAACCAACAATTTACTTAGACAAATTATAAAAGGAACCATATTCCTGTAACTCTACTCTTTAATAATGGAAGAGAAAAAGAAAAAAAATCATTAAAACATCAGAAATCGGGGCGCCTGGGTGGCTCAGTAGGTTAAAGCCTCTGCCTTTGGCTTGGGTCATGATCCCAGGGTCCTGGGATCGAGCCCCGCATCGGGCTCTCTGCTAAGCAGGGTGTCTGCTTCCTCCTCTCTCTCTCTCTGCCTGCCTCTCTGCCTGCTTGTGATCTGTCTGTCAAATAAATAAATAAAATATTTTTTTTAAAAAATCAGAAATAGGGGCACTTGGGTAGCTCAGTGGGTTAAGCCTCTACCTTCAATTCAGGTCATGATCTCAGGATCCTGGGATCAAGCCCCACATCAGGCTCTCCGCTTTGCAGGAAGCCTGTCTCCCCGTTCCTCTCTTTCTGTCTCTGCCTACTTGTGAACCTTCTCTCTCTGTCAAATAAATAAATAAAATCTTAAAAATCAGAAATCAGGGCGCCTGGGTGGCTCAGTGGTTAAGCCGCTGCCTTCGGCTCAGGTCATGATCTCAGGGTCCTGGGATCGAGTCCCGCATCGGGCTCTCTGCTCAGCAGGGAGCTTGCTTCCCTCACTCTCTCTGCCTGCCTCTCCATCTACTTGTAATTTC
>NC_081562.1:89614764-89629781 GCF_022355385.1 Mustela nigripes | reverse complement strand
AAAAAAAAAAAAAAAAAAAAAAAAAAATCAGAAATCAATTCTCCAATAGTTCCTAGACATAGACATAACTAGATATACACACATACATATATACCTTTTATTTGTATATAATTATTTGTATTTATTTATTTTTAATATTTCATTTATTTATTTGAGGGAGAGAGTCCAAGTGCACGAGTTGGGGGAAGTGAAAAGGAAGAGGGAGAAGCAGACTCCCTGCTGAATAGGGAACCCAGTGCAGGGTTTGATCCCAGGACCCTGGAACCAAAACTGAGCTAAGGCAAATGCTTAACCAAATGAGCCACTCAAATGTCCCATAAATATTTGTATTTAATTATATACATATAATATGTATAAATCCATAGATACACATATCTGTGATTGTGCAGAATCCCAAACATTTTTTAAAACTTGAATTAATTCCTTATATAAAGATTTGATATCAGTGTCTGTACATGCACATATGTTTTTCTGGCTGGATGCAATATACTTTATTGATGGTACATGAAACGATAGGGTTCCCTAAACCCCTCCACTTCTTCAAGGGGTCTGAGATAGAAACTGTGTTGACGATGAGTTGGGACAAGAACTCACTGTGTTACGATGAGTTGGGACAAGAACTGTCCAACAGCTGAGGGCCTCTCTCTTTTTCTTATACCGTCAGTGGGGTTTCTGGTCCAGGGGGCTCTTACTGCTTGGAGTCCATATGGGCCATAAGGTCTATTACTCTGTTGTTATAGCCAAATTCATGGTGGTACCAGGAAATGAGCTTGACAAAGTAGTCACTGAAGCCAATGCCAACCCCAGCATCAAAGGTGGAAGAATGGGTGTCACTATTAAAGTCAAACAGACAACCTGGTTCTCAGTGTATCCCAGGATGTCCTCGAGGGTGCCCTCTGTTGCCTACTTCACCACTTTCTTGATGTCATCATTTTTGGCAGCTGTCTCCAGGCAGGAGGTTAGATGCATAACTGACCCATTGAGGGTGGGGACATGCCAGTGAACTTCCTATTTGCTCGGGGATGACCTTGCCCACAGCCTTGACAATGCCAGTAAAAGCAGAGATAATGTTTTGGGCAGTTCCTCAGCTGCCACACCACATCTTCCAAGAAGGGCCTCTGTAGTTTCTGTGTGGCAGTGATGGCATGGACTGTGGTCATGAGTCCCTCCATGATACCAAAGTTGTCATGAATGACCTTATCCAGAGGGGCCAAGTAATTGGTAGTGCAAAAGGTATTGTTGACAATCTGGATGGAATTGTCATACTTCTCATGGTTCACACTCCTCACAAATGTGGAGGCACCAAAAGAATGATGGACATAGATGACGGCCCTCTTGGTCCCACCCTTCTAATGAGCCCCAGTCTTCCCAATGGTAGTGAAGTGAATTAATTTTCAGTATCAACCCATTTGTTGTTGGTGGTATCTTGGTCTTGAAAGAGGGAAATGGGCTTTCCATTGATTACAAGTTTCTTAATCTCAGTCTTAACTGTGCCATTGCATTTGCTATGTGTGGAGTCACACTGGGATACATAGAACATGTGGCTTTAATGAAGTTGTCATTGATGGCAAAAATATCCATTTTGTCATAGTTAAAAGCAGCCCTGGTGACCAAGCCTAATATGGCTAAATCTGTTTACTCCAACCTTCACCATCATGTCTCTGAGACCTGACTGATACTACATAAAAAGATGCATCTGTCTGTCAGATGAGGAGGAAAAGATAGAGCATGCATGTATTTTTTATATAAATTAAAGATTTTTAGTTCAATGGATCCTTAGCTTCTAAATAAGGAGAGGGACTACTCATTTGTACATACTGAGTCAAATATTGACCATAGTGACCACATAAATACCCTCCTCACTCCATGCTGAAGTCTAACATTAAAAATTACCATTCCCAAATAAAAATCAAAACTACAATGAGATACCACCTCACACCAGTCAGAATGGCTGAAACGACAAATGCTGGTAAGGATGCAAATCCTACCACCTACACTTTTGGTGGGAATGCAAGCTGGTGCAACCACTCTGGAAAACAGCATGGAGGTTCCTCAAAAAGTTGAAAATAGAGCTACTTCATGACCCAGCAATTGCACTACTGGGTATTTACCCTAAAGAGACAAATGTAGTGATCTGAAGGGGTACGTGCACCCAAATGTTTATAGTAGCAATGTCCACAATAGCTAAACTATGGAAAGAACCTAGATATCCATCAACTTATCAATGGATAAAGAAGATGTCACACACACACACACACTATGCAGCCATCAAAAGAAATGAAATCTTGCCATTTGAGACAACATGGATGGAACTAGAGGGTATTATGCTTAGTGAAAAAAGTCAATCAGAGAAAGAATTATCATATGATCTCCCTGATATGAGGACATTGAGAGACAATGTGGGGGGCTTGGGGGGTAGGAAATGAATAAATGAAAAAAGATGGGATCAGGAGGGAGACAAACCATAAGAGACAGTCTCACAAAACAAACTGAGGGTTGCTGGGGGTAGGGGATTAGGGAGAGGGTGGTGGGGTTATGGACATTGGGGAAGATATGTGCTATGGTGAGTGCTGTGAAGTGTGTAAACTTGGTGATTCACAGACCTGTATCCTTGGGACTAATAATACATTATATGTTAATAATTTTTTTTTAATTACCATTCCCAGTTTCAGAAAAAA
Source organism: Mustela nigripes (assembly GCF_022355385.1). Taxonomy (NCBI): domain Eukaryota; kingdom Metazoa; phylum Chordata; class Mammalia; order Carnivora; family Mustelidae; genus Mustela; species Mustela nigripes. The sequence continues at coordinate 89,627,103 of NC_081562.1, read as the reverse complement.
TTCTTAAAAGTATTTCCTAGCATCAACTAGAATATTTGTACTGTGGTAATGAACAGTCATTGAAGGGTTTAAGCAGACAGAAAAAATGACTCTGGTTACAATCCAGAAAATAGATTGAAGGAAGATCAGGATTTGCAATGGTTGAAACAAACAAACAAACAAACAAAAAAAGGCAAGATCCAAGGCACCTGGGTGGCTCAGTTGGTTGAGCAACTGCCTTCAGCTCGGGTCATGATCCCAGAGTCCCAGGATCCAGTCCCATATTGGACACCCTGCTCAGCAGGGAGTATGCTTCTCCCTCTGACCCTCTCCCTTCTCATGCTCTCTCTTACTCACTCTTTGTCTCTGAAACAAATAAAATAAATAAATTAAATTAAATTTTTTTTTAAATGGCAAGATCTAGAACTAAGATATTAGTACTGAGAATGAAAAAAAAAAACACCTTAATTAGGCATTTTCAAGAAACTTGAAATTTTCTTACAAAAAATGCAAGCCTGCCAGGGGAAATGGAGAAGAAAATTACATCTAGGAATGTGAATTAAGAGACACAATTCATTGTGTTTTTGTTTTTGTTTTTATTTTTTTAAAGAGATAAAGATCACTTGCATGGCAGGGGGAAAGGTACAGGGAGAGGGAGAGAGAGAATCTTAGGAGCTCCATCCCTTTGTGGATCCTAGCATGGGGTTTGATATCATGACCCTGAGATCATGACCTGAGCCAAAACCAAGAGTCAGACACTTAACCATGTAGACACCCCATGATGAACTGTGGGGTTCAGTGAACTGAAATTTTCAGTGAAGATAGGGAATACAGAGGAAGAGTAGACAAATGATGCAGAATAGCAGTGAAATAAGGCCAACTGCTGTCATGTTCCATTTTAGGATGAAATAGTAACAAGAAATAAACTACATGGATGAATATCCAACCTTTGTAGCAACATGGACGGGACTGGAAGAGATTATGCTGAATCAAGTAAGTCAAGCAGAGAGAGTCAATTATCATATGGTTTCACTTATTTGTGGAGCATAGCAAATAGCATGGAGAACATGGGAGTTAGAGAGGAGAAGGGAGTTGGGGGAAATTGGAAGGGGAAGTGAACCATGAGAGACTATGGACTCTGAAAAACAATCTGAGGGTTTTGAAGGTGTGGGGGGTGGGAGGTTGAGGGAACCAGGTGGTGGGTATTATAGAGGGCACGGATTGCATGGAGCACTGGGTGTGGTACAAAAACAACGAATACTGTTATGCTGGAAAAAATAAATTAATTAAAATTTTAAAAAATAAATAAACTACATGCAAGATTTCAAAGACATAACATGAAGTAAGGAATGTTGTAGAATGAATGTAAATACATAAAATATGTCTTTTAATACTACTTCTTAGCCATATGCATGGTTGAATTTATTATCTGTAAAGACAGTTCCATGAAGTCGCTCTGCACATTCAAAAATTTTATTATAGTCACCTTTTGAACTGCCCTTAAAAAGCACACTTTAAATTAATATGGAGGACACACTCTAAAACGACATTATATTTCAAAATTAGTAGGAAAAATGCAAAATAGGAAGAATGGACTATGAGGAAGCAATGGCCTTTACCCAAGACTGCTTTATTCTTTCTGTTGCTGCTTCCTGATTTCTTTAAAATACTGAGCAAAGAATTAATGTTTTACATAGTGAAAAAGTCTTCCATACACTCATCAAAAATCAGTGTCTGTCACTCTCACAGAGGTGAGAGTCAACACATAAATTACATGGTCTGGGCACATCACAAGCCTCAGAACAATATATTATGTAGTCAGATCCATAATTATATGAGAGACTGTGTGTGTGTGTGTGTGTGTGTGTGTGTGTGTGTGTATGATTACAGAACACTTTTTGCCTGTTGCCACAACTACCACCACACAATATACAGTATAATATGGTGAATTACAGCAGTGGAGCCCTTTTCTTTCTGAGAGAAAAATACTTACAGAAGCTTGGAGTTAAAAGAGGAAACAAAAAACAAGGAAACCAGAAGGCTTCAGAGCTTCAGCCACATCAAATATTAAACACATCCTAGCAAGATTATCATAAATCTCAACACTAATAGCCTATATACATCAGTTTCTATTATCTAGTACAAGATGTTCTGCTTTCAACAAAAAATTACAAAGTGCAAAAAGAGGAAGGAAAAAACCCCACTATCTGAAGACACAAAGCTAGCCACAGAATCAGAGCAGATAGAACATAGATGATGGAGATATCTAATATGGAATTGAAAATAATTATGATTAATACAGTAAGAGTTCTAAAGTAAAAAGTAACTTGCAATAGCATATGACTAATATAAGTGTGGAAATACCAACTGTAAAAAGGATCAAAAGAGATGCTAGAAGTCAGAAACACTGTAACTGAAGCAAAGAATGTCTTTAATGGGCACATTAGTATATCGAAGAAGGCAGAGGAAGGAATCAGTGATCCCTGAAGATCGCTCAAGAGAAACAAACTGAAATGCAAAGAGAAAAAAGAGAAAATTTTAATAGAGCACAGCATCCAAGAATTATGGGACCATCTCAACTTGTAACATATACGTATACATTATTGGAATACTGGAAGGAGAAAAGGGAAAAAAAAGAAAAAAAATTGAAGAAATAGTGGCTGTAGAACTTTTCAAAGTTAATGACAAAACCAGAAATGGAAAATTAAAGAACACCAAACAGGACACATAAACAAAAGCAAAAACAACAACAACAACAACAAAAAAAAAAAACATACACACACACAACTATTCATACTCAAAATGTAGGAAAAAAGAAAGAATACCTCAAAGTAATCCAGATGAGGAAAAACAGGGCGGCTATCTAGAGAATAGGATGCTTATTTATTTATTTATTTGGTGGGGGCTGGGACACAAGAAAATACACAACCATTTTTCTTTTTTTGCTTGCTTGCTTTCTTTCTTTCTTTTCAGTGTAACAGTATTTATTGTTTTTGCACCACACCCAGTGCTCCATGCAATATGTGCCCTCCTTAATACCCACCACCTGGCTCCCCCATCTCCCACGCCCTGCCCCTTCAAAACCCTCAGGTTGTTTTTCAGAGTCCATAGTCTCTCATGGTTCACCTCCCCTTCCAATTTCCCTCAACTCCCTTCTCCTCTCCATCTCCCCATGTCCTCCATGTTATTTGTTATACTCCACAAATAAGTGAAACCATATGATAATTGACCTTCTCTGCTTGACTTATTTCACTCAGCATAAAAATCATGGACGTTTTTCTATCCCCATAAGTTTTGATGTGTGAAATAATCAGAATAATATTTTAGAACATACTCATGTATCTCCAAAAGATAGGTACATCCACACTTTTAAAAAGAAAATGTAAAAGGAAGGCATTTTGTATGGTAAGTAGTGGTGGTGGTGTTGGTGTCAAAATGTTTAGCACACACATTCACAAGCTTTTGGGGGGGGGGAAATGTTGGGCATACACTATGTTGATAAGTCTTTTTTTTACTGATACTTTTAAATTCAGATAATCAAATAAATAAGCAGAAGGCATAGTAGAATAAGTCATACACAAAATAAATAATGGGAACTGTATAAAACACTGCCTTTTATGGGTAGTGACCTTTGAATAAGAAAAAGAAGAGGGGGAAGAAGAAGGAGGAGGAGGAGGAAATCCAAAGCAATAACAGCACCAAACGCTGGTGAGAATGTGAAGCAACAGTAATTGTCATTTGTTGCTGGTAGGAATACAAAAATCGGACAGTCACTTTGAAAAACAGTTTGTCAGTTTCATACAAAACTAAGTACTCTTCCCATAAGGTCAATAATTGTGTTCCTTGGTATTTACCCAAAGAAGATGAAAATTTATGACTACACAAAAAACTGCACACAAATTTTTAGAGCAGCTTAATTCGTAATTGCTACAATTTAGAAAAGAACCAAGATGTCCTTCAATAGGTGTATGGATAAATAAATATTTGGTACATCTAGACAATAAAATATTATTAGGAATATACAAGGAAAGGGAAAAATTAAGGGAGATAACAATAAAAATGGAAGAAAAAGAAAATATATGGAAAATAGCTATCAGCCTACACATTCAGAAAATAAAGGGGGAAAAGGGGAGAAGAAAGAAGGGAAAAGAGAGAATAAGAAAAAAAGAAATTTTAAAAGAAAAGAAACAAGTAAAAGAGAAAAAAAGGAAAAACTACTTCTGAAAACTCATGAATCCAGAATAAAGTTTGAAAGACTGCTTAGGAAGTTCAATATCTTAAAACACACATACACATAGGGTTAACTTAAAAGGTAAATATAAAGCCATGCAACAAAGAACAATCTAATCTTGACAATAATACTGAAAAGTAAAAGGAAAAAAGAGCATAAGAAAAAAAAATTTAAGTTTGATAATAAAAGAAAGTTATGAAAAGATATAAACTAAAATAGAATCATAAGTCAAATGAGTTAAAAAAATCCTTAAATTCTGATGTTGCATTTTTCAAAGCTATGATTAATATAATATACAGAAAGGAACTTCTTCAAAATTCAGAATGTTTTTAAATGACAGGAAATAATTTAATAGATGCAGAAAACAATGGAGCATTTAAAATGTGGAAGTGCAGGGGCACCTGGGTGGCTCAGTGGGTTAAAGCCTCCACATTTGGCTCAGGTCATGATCTCAGGGTCCTGGGATTGAGCCCCAAATTGGGCTCTCTGCTCGGTGGGGAGCCTGCCCCCCACTGCCTGCCTCTCTGCCTAATTGTGATCTCTGTCTGTCAAATAAATAAATAAAATATGTTTTTAAAATGTGGAAGTGCAGTATGCTGCAGTAGAGTAAATAAGCAGTGGAAAGGAGTAAACACAGATACATACCAGGAATAGATGAAATAAGCAAAATATAATTACAAAAACAGATAAATGAGTGGTGCTAGATACATAGGCAAAGATATATACAGTTAAACTATATTGAACTATGTTACATTATTATGAATAATGTGTAATAGTTATTAAAAACAAAAAACTGAAATAAATATTATCAGATTGAATTGAAGATGGCAATTAAAATGAACCACCAGTAAGCACATATTATTGAGTACCATGTTGGACCATTTAGTGAAGGTGCTAGGTTTTGGAAATAACATGTTCAACTACTTAAAGCCCCTATTTTCACTGAACTTCCATTCCATGGATGAAATAGATAATTTTAAAGAAAATGTCTAAAATTCAAATACTAAACTACAAGAATTTTCTTTTCACTTTTTAGGTATTGATATAACTTTTTCACACGGTCTTTGAAAACAGCAAATGATGGAATATTTTGTTAGAGTTTGATAGAGGAAGCAATCTATTATGGTGATACTGAATTTTAAGAGTTTAATTTATTTTGTTCTTTTTAAGATTATTTATTTATTTACTTATTTGGAGGGTATGCATACAAATGGGGGAGGGTAGAGGGCAGGAGAGAGGGAATTCAAAGAAAATCTCACATTGAGTGCAGCGTCCAATCTGGGACTTCATCCCATGACCCTAAGATCACGACCTGAGGTAAAATCAAGGGTTGGATGCTCAAAAACTAGCCACCAAAACACTTCCCCCAAAATTTTAAGAAATAAACCTAGTTGGCTATGCACAATTATGAAAATCATGAAAAAATAAGAGTATGTGACAACCAAGCAGCCACTACAAGAAATATAAAGGGGGGCTTCTATAAAAGAAGAAAGAACCCAAGAGAGTCATAGAAGAGAAATTTATGGAGACAATCTATAGAAACAATGACTTCAAAGACAACACAATGTCAATAAAAATGTATCTCTCAATAATCACTCTCAACATGAGCAGCCTAAATGCTCCCATATAACAGTACAGGACTGCAGATTGGATAAAATGACAGAATCTGTCCATATGTTGTCTACAAGAGACCCATTTTGAACCTAAGGATACATCTAGACTGAAAGTGAAGGGATGGAGAAGCATCTTTCATGCCAACAAACCTCAAAAGAAAGCTGAGATAGTGATCCCTATATCAGATAAATTATATTTTAAACTAAAGACTGCAGTCAGTGATAAAGAAGGACACTACATCATTCTTGAAGGTCTATCCACCTAGAAGATCAAATAATCATAAATATTTACGTCCCCAATATGGGAGCAGCCAACATAGAAGACAACTGTTAATCAAGATAAAGAGTCATATTGATATGAATACCTTAATAGTAGGGGATCTTAACATACCACTCACAGTAATGGACAGATCATCGAAGCAGAAAATCAATAAAGAAACAAGAGCATTGAATGACACATTAGACCAGATGGACCTCATAGATATATACAGAACATTCCACCCTAAAACAACAGAATACTCATTCTCCTCAAGTGCACATGGAATGTTCTCCAGAATAGATCACATACTGGGTCACAAATCAGGACTCAACTGATCCCAAAAGATTGAGATTATGTCCTGCATATTCTCAGACCACAATGATTTGAAACTGGAACTCAACCACAAGAAAAAGTTTGGAAGAATTCAAAAACCTGGAAGCTAAAGACCACCTTGTTTAAGAATGTTTGGATCAACCAGAAAAACAAAGAAGAACTTAAACAATTCATGGAAACCAATGAAAATGAAGACGCTTCAGTCTGAAACCTGTGGGATATGGCAAAGGTGATCCTAAGGGGGAAATACATAGTCATCCAAGCCTCACTCAAAACAAATTGAACAATCCAGAATACACCAGCTCTATTTACACTTTAAAGAACTGGAGAATTAACAACAAATTAAGCCCACACACAAGACGGGAAATAATCAAGATTAGAGCAGAGATCAATGAGATAGAAACTAGAGATAGAGTAGAACATATCAACAAAACTAGAAGCTGGATATTTTGAAAGAATCAATAAGATTAATAAACCATTGACCAAACACTAATCCAAAAGAAAAGAAAGAGGACCCAAATTAATAAAATTATGAATGAAAAGGGAAAGATCATGACTAACACCAAGGAAATAGAAACAATCATCAAAAAATATTCTCAACAGTTATATGCCAATAAATTGAGCAACCTAGAAGAAATGGATGCATTCCTGGAAACCTATAAACTTCCAAACTGAATCAGGAAGAAATTGACAAACTGAATGGGTAAATATCTAATGATATTGAAGCAGTGATCAAAAACTTCCCAAAAAACAAGAGCCCAGGACCTGACAGATTCCCTAAAGAATTCTACCAAACATTCAAAGAAGAAATAATACCTATTTTCCTGAAGCTGTTTCAAAAAATTGAAGCAGAAGGAAAACTTCCAGACTCTTTTTATGAAGCCAGCATTACCCTTATCCAAAACCAGGCAAAGACCCCACCAAAAAGGAGAATGTCACAATATCCTGATGAATATGGATGCCAAGATTCTCAACAAGATCCTAGTTAATAGGATACAACAGTACAGTAAAAAGATTTTCCACCAGAAACAGGTGGGATTTATCCATGGGATGCAAGGATGGTTCAACATTAGCAAATCAATCAATGTGATAGAACAAATCAATAAGAGAAGAGAGAAGAACCACATAGTCCTCTCAATTGATGAATAAAAAGCATTTGAAAAGATCCAGCATTCCTTCTTGATTAAAATGATTCAAAGCACAGGGAAAGAGGGAATATTCCTCAACTTCATAAAATCTATCTATGAAAAATTCACAGCAAATATCGTCCTCAATGGGGAAAAGCTGGCAGCCTTCCCTTTGAGATCAGGAACACAAGGATGCCCACTCTCACCACTTTTGTTCAACATACTATTAGAAGTCTAGCAACAGCAATCACACAACAAAGAGAAATAAAAGATATTCAAACTGGCAATGAAGAAGTCAAACTCTCTCTCTTTACAGATGACATGATTATTTATATGGAAAACCCAAAAGACTCCACCCCCAAACTGCTAGAACTCGCACAGCAATTCAGCAATGTGGCAGGATACAAAGTCATGGTACAGAAATCAGTTGCTTTCTTATACACCAACAATGAAAATATAAAAGCAAAATTAGAGACTCAATTCCATTTACTATAACACCAAGAACCATAAGATACCTGGGAATAAACCTAACAAAAGAAGTAAAGGATCTGTACTCGAGGAATTACAGAACACTCATAAAAGAAATTGAATAAGACACAAAAATATGGAAGAGCACTCCATGATCATGGATCTGAAAAATAAACATTGTTAAAATCTCTATACTGCCTAGAAAAATCTATACTTCCAATGCCATCCTGATCAAAATTCCACCAACACTTTTCAAAGAGCTGGAACAAACAATCCTAAAATTTGTATGGAACCAGAAGAGACCCTGCATTGCTAAGGAAATATTGAAAAAGAAAAACAAAACTGGGGGAATCCCGTTGCCTTATTTCAAGCTTAGCTACAAAGCTGTGATCACCAAGACAGCATGGTACTGGCACAAAAACAGATACATAGACCAGTGGAACAGAGTAGAGAACCCAAATATGGACGCTCAACTTGATGGTCAAATAATCTTCAACAAAGAAGGAAAAAATGTCCAGTGGAAAAAAGACAGTCTCTTCAATAAATGGTGCTAGGAAAATTGAACAGCTAGCTATGAGTAGAAGAATGAAACTTGACCATTCTCTTATACAATACACAAAGAAAAGTTGAAATGGATAAAAGACCTCAATGTGAGGCAGGAATCTATCAGAATCCTAGAGGAGAACATAGGCAATAACCTCTTCAAAATTGTCCACAGAAATTTTTTTCAAGATATGTCTCCAAAGGCAAAGGAAACAAAAGCGAAGATGAACTTTTGGGACTTCATCAAGATCAAATGCTTCTGCACAGCAAAGAAACAGTCAACAAAACAAAGAGGCAACCCACAGAATGGGAGAAGATATTTGCAAATGACAGTACAGACAAAAGGTTGATATCCAGGATATATAAAGAACTTCTCAAACTCAACACACACAAAACCGATAATCATATCCAAAAAATGGGCAGAAGGCATGAAAAGACACTTCTCCAATCAAGACATACAAATGGCTATCAGACACATGAAAAAACGTTCATCATCACTACCCATCAGGGAGACTCAAATGAAAACCACATTGAGATATCACCTTATGCCACTTAGAAGGGCTAAAATTAGCAAGACAGGAAACAACATGTGTTGGAGGGGATGTGGAGAAAGGGGAACCCTCTTCCACTGTTGGTGGGAATGCAAGTTGGTGCAGCCTCTTTGGAGAACAGTGTGGAGATTCCTCAAGAAATTAAAAATAGAACTTCCCTATGACCCTGCCATTGCACTCCTGGGTATTTACCCCAACGATACAGATGTAGTGAAAAGAAGGGCCATTTGTACCCCAATGTTTATAGCAGCAATGGCCACAGTTGCCAAACCATGGAAAGAACCAAGATGCCCTTCAATGGACGAATGGATAAGGAAGATGTGGTCCATATACCCTATGGAGTATTATGCCTCCATCAGAAAGGATGAATACCCAACTTTTGGAGCAACATGTATGGGACTGGAAAAGATTATGCTGAGTGAAATCAGTCAAGCAGAGAGAGTCAAATATCATATTGTTTCACTTGTTTGTGGAGCATAACAAATAGCATGGAGGACATGGGGAGTTACAGAGGAGAAGAGAGTTGAGGGAAATTGGAAGGTGAGGTGAACCATGAGACTCTGGACTCTGAAAAACAGTCTGAGGGTTTTGAAGGGGTAGGGGGTGGGAGGTTGGGGGAAACGGGCGGTGGGTATTGGAAAGGGCACAGATTGCATAGAACACTGGGTGTGGTGCAAAAACAATGAATACTGTTACACTGAAAATAAATTTTAAAAATTAAAAATAAATAAATAAATAAAAACTAAACATATATAAACAATATATAATATATTATATATAAGCTACATATAATATATTTAAACTTCTTGACTGTGTTTCTGTTGACACCCCTAGCATTGTAGGAGGAGAGCTGGCAGCTCAGAAAAAAGCCAGTTGTGAGACAAGTGGAAATCTTATTCTTAAAGATGACATATTTCTACAGAAGCAATTTGGGCTAGAGAAATTAAAGTTCCAGAAAGATAGAAGATTTCAGAGAAGGGACCAATGTCTACAGGTGTTTTGCACAGGTGTTTTGATCATTTGTTATATCCAACCTTTGGTCAAAATGAATATTTGGATTTGGCAGTGGTAGAGGACCCCTTCTGTGAGTCAGACAAATCAAAACCACTTTTGTAAGTGCACTATGATTAGAGTGTAAACTTTAAAAAATGAGGACCTTAAAAAAATAGTTAATTTTACTCCTAAAGACCTGTGTCGATTTCTAAAGCTGTGTGTTATTCAAGGTAATGAATTAAGCAAATCCAGAATTTTCTTCCACAAACTATTTGCCAAATTTTGAAGATGACTAGAGCAGGAGTCCTAAGGAGATAATCTCTACATTTCTGATATGCATACAGATTCTGTGTGCTCATAAGACATGCATCCCATCCGCACCTCAGAGTGTTAATTTGAATCTTTGGAGAGTAACACATCAGATATAAGAGTGATCCAGAGATAGGCTGGGTCTATCTAAATAAATGCAGCTTCAATGCAAGGTAATGATTCCTGTTTGGATTAAGTTGATCAACCTCACCTCTATTCTTCATATCAAAGAAAACAGGAACTTATCAGAAACACACAAGGATTTTTTAAAAACTATGTCTGACAAATAACATGAATAGACAATAAAAGACAACAGAAAAATAATAAATGATATAGATATTACGGTTAAGACATTATGATCATGTTTATTATTAATGGTATGTTCAAAGGAATACAAAAAATGATTAAAAATGGAAATTGCAACAGATATTTGAAACCTATATAAAAGAATCAATGAGAGGAGGAGTCAAGATGGCGGAGAAGTAGCAGGCTGAGACTACTTAAGCTAGCAGGAGATCAGCTAGATAGCTTATCTAAAGATTGCAAACACCTGCAAATCCATCGGCAGATCGAAGAGAAGAAGAACAGCAATTCTGGAAACAAAAAAACAACCACTTTCTGAAAGGTAGGACTGGCGGAGACGTGAATCCAAAGCGACGGGAAGACAGACCCCGGGGGAAGGGGCCTGCTCCCGGCAAGCAGCGGAGCAACGGAGCACAAAATCAGGACTTTTAAAAGTCTGTTCCACTGAGGGATATCGCTCCAGAGGCTAAACCCGGACGAAGCCCACGTGGGGTCAGCATGGCCTTAGGTCCCGCAGGGTCACAGAAGGATCGGGAGTGTCTGAGTGTCGCAGAGCTTGCGGGTATTGGAACGGGAAAGCCAGCTACAGAGACAGAGCCGACAGTGAGCTCGCAGCTCGGTGTTACCTTGAACCAGTCGCAGGCTCGGTGAGATTGGAGGACGGCCGGAGGTCAGGCAGACGGGAGTAACTGGGCGCTGTTCTATGAGGGCACACTGAGGAGTGGGGCCCTGGGCTCTCAGCTCCTCTGGGCCGGAGACCAGGAGGCTGCCATTTGTGTTCCCGTCCTCTGGAACTCTACGGAAAGTGCTCAGGGAACAAAAGCTCCTGAAAGCAAACCCGAAGGGATTATTCAGCCCAGCCCCTGGTAAGGGCGGTGAATTCCGCCTGGGGCAAAGACACTTGAGAGGCCCCTCCCCCAGAAGATCAACAAGAAATCCATCCAAGACCAAATTCACCTACCAAGGAGTGCGGTTTCAATACCAAGGAGAGCAGCAGAATTCCAGAGGAGGAGAAAGCAAAGCACGGAACTCAAGGCTTTCTCGCTGTGATTTTTTTTAGTCTTGCAGTTAATTTAATTTTTTTCTTTTTCATTTTTGTTTCTTTAGTAGCCTTCTGGTAATTTTTTTTTAACTTTTACCCTTTTATTTTTTAACGTTTTTAAACTAGTTTATCTAATATACATACTTTTTCTTTTTTATATTTTTCTTTAATCGTTTTCTTTTATTTTAAATCTTTTCTTTTCTTTCATTTTCTTTTCTTTTCTTTTTTATCTTTCTTCCATTTTAAACCTCTTTTTATCCCCTTACTCCCCCCTCATGAATTGGGATTCTTCTGATTTGGTTAAAGCATATTTTCTTGGGGTAGTTGCCACCTTTTTTTTATTATTTATTTATTTATTTATTTATTTATTTAATTTGTTATTTTTTATGAACATATATTTTTAACCCCAGGGGTACAGGTCTGTGAATCACCAGGTTTACACACTTCACAGCACTCACCAAAGCACATACCCTCCCCAATGTCCATAATCCCACCCCCTTCTCGCAAACCCCCTCCCCCCAGCAACCCTCAGTTTGTTTTGTGAGATTAAGAGTCACTTATGGTTTGTCTCCCTCCCAATCCCATCTT
>NC_081562.1:89606315-89611764 GCF_022355385.1 Mustela nigripes | reverse complement strand
TCTCAATAGATGCTGAAAAAGCATTTGACAAGGTACAGCATCCCTTCCTGATCAAAACTCTTCAAAGTGTAGGGATAGAGGGCACAGACCTCAAAATTATTAAAGCCATTTATGAAAAACCCACCGCAAATATTATTCTCAATGGAGAAAAACTGAAATCTTTCCTGCTACGGTCAGGAACACGGCAGGGATGTCCATTATCCCCCCTGCTATTCAACATAGTACTAGAAGTCCTAGCCTCAGCAATCAGACAACAAAAGGAAATTAAAGGCATTCAAATCGGCAAAGAAGAAGTCAAACTATCACTCTTCACAGATGATATGATACTAAATGGAAATCACAAGACTCCACTCCAAAACTGCTAGAACTCGTACAGGAACTCAGTAAAGTGTCAGGATAGAAAATCAATGCACAGAAATCAGTTGCATTTCTTTACACCACAACAAGACAGAAGAAAGAAAAATTAAGGAGTCAATCCCATTTACAATTGCACCCCAAACCACAGGACACCTAGGAATAAACCTAACCAAAGAGGCTAAGAATCTATACTCAAAAAACTATAAAGTACTCATGAAAGAAATTGAGGAAGACACAAAGAAATGGAAATATATTCCATGCTCCTGGATGGGAAGCATAAATATTGTGAAAATGTCTATGCTACCTAAAGCAATCTACACATTTAATGCAATTCCTATCAAAGTACCATCCATCTTTTTCAAAGAAATGGAACAAATAATTCTAAAATTTATATGGAACCAGAATAGACCTCGAATAACCAAAGGAATTTGAAAAAGAAACCCAAAGTTGTTGGCATCACAACTCCAGACTTCAAGTTCTATTACAAAGCTGTCATCAGCAAGACAGCATGGTACTGGCACGAAAACTGACACATAGATCAATGGAACAGAATAGAGAGCCCAGAAATAGACCCTCAACTGTATGGTCAACTAATCTTCGACAAAGCAGGAAAGAATGTCCAATGGAAAAAAGACAGCCTCTTCAATAAATGGTGCTGGGAACATTGGACAGCCACATGCAGAAAAATGAAATTGGACCATTTCGTTACACCACACACGAAAATAGACTCAAAATGGATGAAGGACCTCAATGTGCAAAAGGAATCCATCAAAATCCTTGAGGAGAACACAGGCAGCAACCTTTTTGACCTCAGCCGCAGCAATATCTTCCTAGGAATATCGCCAAAGGCAAGGGAAGCAAGGGCAAAAATGAACTATTGGGATTTTATCAAGATCAAAAGCTTTTGCTCAGCAAAGGAAACAGTTAACAAAATCAAAAGACAACTGACAGAATGGGAGAAGATATTTGCAAATGACATACCAGATAAAGGACTAGTGTCCAAAATCTATAAAGAACTTAGCAAACTCAACACCCAAAGAACAAATAATCCAATCAAAAATGGGAAGAGGACATGAACAGACATTTATGCAAAGTAGACATTCAGATGGCCAACACACACATGAAAAGTGCTCCATATCTCTCGGCATTAGGGAAATACAAATCAAAACCACAGTGAGATATCACCTCACACCAGTCAGAATGGCTAAAATCAACAAGTCAGGAAATGACAGATGCTGTTGAGGATGCGGAGAAAGGGGAACCCTCCTACATTGTTGGTGGGAATACAAGTTGGTGCAACCACTCTGGAAAACAGCATGGAGGTTCCTCAAGAAGTTGAAAATAGAACTGCCCTATGACCCAGAAATTGCTCTACTGGGTATTTACCCAAAAGATACAAACGTGGTCATCCGAAGGGCACGTGCGCCCGAATGTTTATAGCAGCAATGTCCACAATAGCCAAACTATGGAAAGAGCCTAGATGTCCATCAACAGATGAATGGTTAAGAAGAAGTGGTATATATACACAATGGAATACTATGCAGCCATTAAAAGAAATGAAATATTGCCTTTTGCGACAAGGTGGATGGAACTAGAGCGTATCATGCTTAGTGAAATAATTCAAGCAGAGAAAGACAACTGTCATAGGATCTCCCTGATATGAGGCAGTGGTGATGCAACATGGGGGCTTAAGTGGGTAGGAGAAGAATAAATGAAACAAGATGGGATTTGGGAGGGAGACAAACCATAAGTGACTCTTAAACTCACAAAACAAACTGAGGGTTGCTGGGGGGAGGGAAGTTGGGAGAAGGGGGGTGGGGTTATGGACATTGGGGAGGGTATGTGCTATGATGAGTTCTGTGAAGTGTGTAAACCTGGCGATTCACAGTCCTGTACCCCTGGGGATAAAAATATATGTTTATAAAAAATAAAAAAATAAAAAAACATTTAAAAATAAAGTTGCTGTACCTGGCCTCTTTTAAAACCAAAAAGAAGGGATGCCTGGGTGGCTCAGTGGGTTAAGCGGCTGCCTTCGGCTCGGGTCATGATCCCAGCATCCTGGGATCAAGTCCCACATCGGGCTCCTTGCTCTGTAGGGAACCTACTTCTCCCTCTGCCTCTGCCTGCCACTCTGCCAGCCTGTGCTCTCTCTCTCTCTCTCTCTCTCTCTCTCTGACAATTAAATAAATAAAATCTTAAAAAAAAAATCAAACCAAAAAGAAGACACAACACCTAGTGTGCCTTCAGGAATATTGGAGACAACTAATTTCTCATTTGGTTTTGTTACCCTGTTCCATTTATGGAGTGACTTAAAAAGCTGCTAGTTTTGGGTGGCCCCCAGGATAGGAGAAGGTTTTTCAACAGATTCAGGGTGCTTGTGCAGACAGCTCTGCCACTTGGACCACATGGTCCAGAAGATACAATGATGCTTGAAACGTTAATGGCAGGTAGAAATTCTGTTTGGAGACTTTGGCAAGCCCCCATAGATGAGTCGCAGGATAGGCCTTTAAGATTTTGAAGCAAAGCCCTACGATATTCGGCAAATAACTACTTTCCTTTTCAGAAATAGTTCTTTGTCTATTACTGGATCTTAGTATAAACTTAACATTTGACAATAAACCCCAAGTTACCATACATCTTTTGCTGCCAATCATTAACTGGGGGTTTGATTGACCCAAGAAGCCATAAATTTGGGTGTACACAGCAACACTCCATCATCAAGTGGAGGTGGTATATATGTGATCAGGATCAAGGAGACCCTGAAGACATAAGAAAGTAACCTGAAGAAGTGGCCAAACATTCACATTCCCCAACCCGGCTACCCTGCCTTCCTTTCCCAACCTGCACCTCTGTCTTCATGAGGAGTTCTCTATGATCATCTGGCAAAGGAAAAGAAGTATTGAGCCTGCTTTGCAGATGTTTCTGCATGATTTGGAGGGACTACTTGAAAGTGGATGGCTGTAGTTCTACAAATCCTATCTAGGATGTTCCTGAGGGACAATAGAATAGAAATAAACTCCCCAGTGGGCAGAACTTCAAACAGTACCTTTGTTTGCTAACTTTTCTTGGAAGGCAAAATGACCAGGCATGCAATTAAACATATTCATGGGCTATGTCCAATGGTTTCACTGCACAGTAAGGCACTTGGAAGACACATTATTGGGAAATTTGGGGAAAAGTATAAGTTCCCTGTGTGGAGTTCCCCTTTTCCTTTCCTGAATGTAATCAATATGGAGAAAAAAGAAATATTGATGATTAGCAGAACCAGCTACCATATATGATATTTATACACCATACATCCATTTTCCATTCTATTTTCCCTTGGGGAAACTCCAGACTTCAGAAAAGTATCTTTAGGGACTGACTGGAGAGGCATAAAAACTCATTTCCAAGGGTTTTTTAAAAATTTATTCAAAAATAAAATTTAAAAATAAAAATTTAAAATAAATAAAAATTTAAAAATAAAAAATAAATTTTTTATTTATTTTCAGCATAAGAGTATTCATTATTTTTGCACCACGCCCAGTGCTCCATGCAATCTGTGCCCTCTATAATACCCACCTCCTGGTACCCAACCTCCCACTCCTCCACCACTTGAAACCCCTCAGATTGTTTTTCAGAGTCCATAGTCTCTCATGGTTCACCTCCCATTCCAATTTCCCCCAACTCCCTTCTCCTCTCCATCTCCCCATGTCATCCATGCTATTTGTTATGCTCCACAAATAAGTGAAATCGTATGATAATTGACTCTCTCTGCTTGACTGATTTCTCTCAGCATAATCCCTTCCAGTCCCGTCCATGTTGCTACAAAAGTTGGGTATTCATCCTTTCTGATGGAGGCATAATACTCCATAGGGTATATGGGCCACATATTCCTTATCCATTCATCCATTGAAGGGCATCTTGGTTCTTTCCACTGTTTGGCGACCGTGGCCATTGCTGCTATAAACATTGGGGTACAGATGGCCCTTCTTTTCACTACATCTGTATCGTTGGGGTAAATACCCAGGAGTGCAATGGCAGGGTCATAGGGAAGTTCTATTTTTAATTTCTTGAGGAATCTCCACACTGTGCTCCAAAGAGGCTGCACCAACTTGCATTCCCACCAACAGTGGAAGAGGGATCCCCTTTCTCCACACCCCCTCCAACACATGTTGTTTCCTGTCTTGCTAATTTTGGGTCTTCTAATTGGTATAAGGTGATATCTCAATGTAGTTTTAATTTGAAACTCCCTGAGGGCCAGTGATGATGAACATGTTTTCATGTGTCTGATAGCCGTTTGTATGTCTTCATTGGAGAAGTGTCCGTTCATATCTTCTGCCCATTTTTTTTTTTTTTATGGTTGTCTGTTCTGTGTGTGTTGAGTTTGAGGAGTTCATTATTGATCCTGGATATCAACCTTTTGTCTGTACTGTCATTTGCAAATATCTTCTCCCATTCCGTGGGTTGCCTGTTTGTTTTTTTGATTGTTTCCTTTGCTGTTCAGAAGCTTTTGATTTTGATGAAGTCCCAAAAGTTTATTTTTGCTTTTGTTTCCTTTGCGTTTGGAGACGTATTTTTTTTTAATTAATTTATTTATTTTCCGGAATACAGTATTCATTATTTTTTCACCACACCCAGTGCTCCATGCAATCTGTGCCCTCTATAATACCCACACCTGGTACCCCAACCTCCCACTCCCCCGCCACTTCAAACCCCTCAGATTGTTTTTCAGAGTCCATAGTCGTATCTTGAAAAAGTTGCTATGGCTGATTTGAAGAGATTACTGCCTATGTTCTCCTCTAGGATTCTGATGGATTCCTGACTCACATTGAGGTCTTTTATCCATTTTGAGTTTATCTTTGTGTACAGTGTAAGAGAATGGTTGAGTTTCATTCTTCTACATATAGCTGTCCAGTTTTCCCAGCACCATTTATTGAAGAGACTGTCTTTTTTCCAGTGTATATTTTTTCTTATTTTGTTGAAGATTAATTGACCATAGAGTTGAGGGTCCCTATCTGGGCTCTCCACTCTGTTCCACTGGTCTATGTGTTTTGATGCCAGTGCCATGCTGTCTTTGTGACCACAGCTTTGTAATAAAGCTTGAAATCAG
>NC_081562.1:89598810-89605815 GCF_022355385.1 Mustela nigripes | reverse complement strand
AGTATCAAAAGATTGGGATCATTCCCTGCATATTTTCAGACCACAATGCTCCGAAGCTAGAACTCAACCACAAGAGGAAGTTTGGAAAGAACCCAAATACATGGAGACTAAACAGCATCCTTCTAAAGAATGAATGGGTAAACCAGGAAATTAAAGAAGAATTGAAAAAAATCATGGAAACAAATGATAATGAAAATACAAAGGATCAAAATTTTTGGAACACAACAAAGGCAGCACTGAACATCTCTATGTGATCCTTAAATGACATCCTTTAAAACTTTTAAAAGACAGATACAACATTGCCCCATAGTCTTCTCATTTCTGGATTCAGTGTCCTTTTTTTTTTTTTTTTTTTTTAAGATCTCCCTTCAGGAGCAATTAAATGATGTCTATCTTGCCAGGATATCTGCCAATCTATTGCCGACTTTTGGCATCAGGCTGTATATAATCTATCCCTTTGAAATATCGCTCCCTAATTACTTATGACTTACATATCTTTAAGTCATATAAGACTGAAAGTTTTTTTTTCACATATTGCTTCTTAATAATCTTGCAGTCAAAAGAAAACTTTTGTTTTGCTTTGTTCTGTTTTGACTTTATGTGAATTGTTCCTAAGCTTTTCCTTTTTCTTGTTCTGTAGATTTTTTCTACACTTCTTCTACATTTTCAATTATTCCTTCCCAGTTTGCAGTATTTTATACTTAGCCTTTTCTTAAATTTTAGACTGTTGGCTTTAGCCCATGTTACTATGTTTTAAAATCCATTCAAATATATTTGGGGATCCTCTGATGTTAGTAGGTTCTTCATGTTTTTAGACATAGAGAGGCTATATCCTATACCCTTCTAAGTTTCCCTGACATAATTTTGGGGCAGAAATAATTCAAAATTGCTTGAGAAAGACTCCCTACGGTTTATGAAGATCTGCTTATACTTGTTAAATCACTGTAAATCCAGCCTCTCTTTTTCACAGACTCTAAAATGGCTCATTAAAATAATGATACATTATATGGTAATCTTCTGAATATTACTTTACTCTGAAAAGATTTCAATTCACTTTTTATCTTTCTAGAGTCCTCAAATACCTTTAAAAAATCTAAGAAGAGGGACGCCTGGGTGGCTCAGTTGGTTAAACAGCTGCCTTCGGCTCATGTCATGATCCCAGTGTCCTGGGATCGAGTCCCACATCGGGCTCCTTGCTCTGCGGGGAGCCTGCTTCTCCCTCTGACTCTGCCTTCTACTCTGTCTGCCTGTGCTCACTCTCGCTTGCTCTCTCTCTGACAAATAAATAAATAAAATCTAAAGAAAAAAAAATCTAAGAAGAGGGGTGGATCAGTCGGTTAAGTGTTGGACTCTTCATTTCAGCTCAGATCATGATCTCAGGACCTTGGGATCCAGCCCCACATTGGGTTCTGTGCTCAGCATGAAGTCTGCTTGTCCTCCCTCTCCTGTTCCCTGCTTTCTCTCTCTCGTGTGCTCTCTTTCTCTCTCTCAAATATATAAATAAATAAATTCTTCTTAAAAATCTAAGAAGATATCAGGGGAAATTATCAAATATATTCCAACTCTTATGTATACATAACTACAAAATTAATATGTAAAATAACCTTCTCTGCATTAGTCATTTTGTCTGTGGATAGACTAAATTATCATCTCAGAAACCACTCATATGTGTAAGCCAAATATTGTGGTCCTAATTCATAAAGCAGAGAATCCAGACAATTCAATGAGCTTTTCACAATCTAAGCCACTTATAAACCTCTTATAATCTGGCTCCATAACAGGTATTTCCAACTTCAAGTATGACCCCTTCATCTCCTTCAATTTGTACCCAACTTACACTACTCCCACTGCCTGAATGGATCTTGGAGTTTCATGACTCCCTATTGTTATTCATGCCTATTTTATTGACCTGGGTATCTTTCCTACCTCTTTATTTTCACTTCTGTACAGGAATTACTTAATAATACCATCATCAATATGCTTAAACTCTTACCATCATATTTTCACTTACCACTATATCAAAATGTAACCTTAATATGAATTTCATTCTATAGAATTTAAAACCCAGGGACTTAGCTAGATGTTCTATTAACATTTTGAACAGCATCATGCCCACCACTCTTGCCCCCACCCCTGTTTAATACTGATTTCATGGCACTGAAATGAATATGAAAGAGAAGAAGAAAACAAAGACTAATTGTTTCCCCCAAAGTAATGTATTTTCATCCATCTAAGACTTCGTATTGACATGATGACCATTGAGAAAAATCATGAAAAAAAAATTAGGTTGCATAGGATAAAACCAAGAAGTCATCCTGATGGCAATATTAGTGATGAGATAATAAACCTGTGCAAAAGATGAAAAGATGTTACTCTCATGTGCTCACTCCCATCTGTCAAACAATCAGGCATAGCCCCAATTCTCTGCCTCCCTCTCAACTCACAGACATGCACGCATACACATACACACACACAGAGTCTGCATTAACTAATGGTGACAGCTTTTAATGAGCTCTTATCCTAATTATAAAATTACTATAAATAATAGCACAATATTTTCTATTATACAGGAATATATTTTTAATCCAGTTCTTAAAATCATCATCAAGTTCATCCTTTTAAGAAATGTGGATGTCCAGATTTGGAACCCCTCACCTTAACTTGAATATGACAAAAACAAAAACTACATAATTATCTTCTTCTCCTGAATGTTAATATTATTTAAGTTTCCAGATTTGTTTTTCTACAATGTTATTTTAATCATTTAATTCCTTCCTTTTTTGTTTTTGGGGTTTTTTGGTGGGTTTTTTAAAAAAAAATTTTATTTAAATTCCAGTTACTTAACATACAGTGTAATATTAGTTTCAGGTATACAGTACACTGATTCAATACTTCCCTGTATCACCCTGTGCTCATCACAAAAAGCATACTTCGTAATCCCCATCACCTATTTTACCCAAGCCCCCACCCACCTCCTCTTTGGTAGGCATCAGTTTGTTCTCTACAGTTAAGGGTCTGTTTCCTGGTTTGCATCTAGCTCTCTTTTTTCCACGTTTGCTCATTTGTTCTGTATCTTAACTTCCACATATGAGTGATATCATATGATATTTGTCCTTCTCTGAGGGACTTATTTCACTTAGCTCCCTGCTCAGCAGGAAGTCTGCTTCTCCCTCTCCCTCTGCCCAGGCCCTCTCTCTCTCACACAGTCTCTCTCAAATAAATAAATACAATCTTCAAAAAATGGTGATAGTGGGCATCCCTATCTTGTTTCTGACTGTAGAGGAAAATCTCTCAGTTGTTCAGTACTGAGGATATTAGCTGTGTGTCTTTCATATATGGCCTTTATGATGTAGAGGTATATTCCCTCCATCCCTACTTTGTTGAGGGTTTTTATCAAGAATGGATGCTGCACTTTGTCAAATACTTTTTCTGCATATACTGAGAGAATCATATGGTTCTTATCTTTTCTTTATTAATGCATTGTATCACATTGATTGATTTGAAAATATTGAACCACCCTTGAAGCTCAGGAATTAATGCCTTGATTGTGGTGAATAATTCTTTCAATGTACTCTTGGATTTTATTTGCTAGTATCTTGCTGAGAATATTTGTATCCATCTTCAGCAGGGATGTTGACCTGGAATTCTCCTTTTTAATAGTATCTCTGTCTGGTTTGGAACCGCGGTAATGCTGGCCTAGTAAAATGAGCTTAGGAGTTTTTCTTCAATTTCTTTTTTTTTTGGGGGGGGGACAATTTGGGAAGAAACCTTTCTTTAAATGTTTGGTAGAATCCCCATGTGAAGTTATCTGGCACTGGACTTTTATTTGTTGGGAACTACTTGATTACTGATTCAATTTCTTTGCTGATTATGGGTCTATTTAAATTTCCTATTTCTTCCTCTAGTTTATATGTTTCTAGGAATTTATGCATTTCTTCCAGATTGCCCAATTTTTTGGCATGTAAGTGTTCATAATATTCTCATAGTTATTTATATTTTATGTGGTGTTGGTTGTAATCCCTCCCATCTCATTCATAATTTATTTATTTGGATCTTTTATCTTCTCTTTCTGGTAAGTCTGGCTAAGGGGTTATCAATTTTATCATTCCTTCAAAGAACCATGTCCTAGTTTCTTTGATCTGTTCTACTGCTTCTTGTTTGTTTGTTTCTATATCATTCATTTCTTTTTTTATTAATTTATTTTCAGCATAACAGTATTATTTTTTCAACACACCCAGTGCTCCATGCACTCCGTGCCCTCTATAATACCCACCACCTAGTACCCTAACCTCCCACCCCCCTGACACTTCAAACCCCTCAGATTGTTTTTCAGAGTCCATGGTCTCTCATGGTTCACCTCCCCTTCCAGTTGACCCCAACTCCCTTCTCCTCTCTAATTCCCCATGTCCTCCATGCTATTTGTTATGCTCAACAAATAAGTTAAACCGTATGATAATTGACTCTCTGCTTGTCTTATTTCACTCAGCATAATCTCTTCCAGTCCCATCTATGTTGCTTCAAAAGTTGGGTATTCATCCTTTCTGATGGAGGCATAATACTCCATAGTGTATATGGACCACATTTTCCATATCCATTCGTCCGTTGAAGGGAATCTTGGTTCTTTCCACAGTTTGGTGACCATGGCCATTGCTGCTATAAACATTGGGGTACAGATGGCCCTTCTTTTCACGACATCTGTATCTTTGGGGTAAATACCCAGGAGTACAATGGCAGGGTCATAGGGAAGTTCTATTTTTAATTTCTTGAGGAATCTCCACACTGTTCTCCAAAGAGGCTGCACCAACTTGCATTCCCACCAACAGTGTAAGAGGGTTCCTCTTTCTCCACATCCCCTCCAACACATGTTGTTTCTTGTCATGTTAATTTTGGCCATTCTAATGAGAATGAAGACACTTCAGTCCAAAACCTATGGGATACAGCAAAGGCAGTACTAAGGGGGAAATACACAGTCATCCAAGCCTCCCTCAAAAAAATTGAAAAATCCAGAACACAGCAGCTGTCTCTACACCTTAAAGAACTGGAGAGTCAACAACAAATCAAACCAACTCCACACATTAGAATAGAAATCATCAAGATTAGAGCTGAGATCGATGAGTTAGAAACCAGAGATACAGTAGAACATATCAATGAAACTAGAACCTGTTTTTTTGAAAGGATCAATAAGATCAATAAACCAGGAGGAGTCAAGATGGCCAAGAAGTAGCAGGCTGAAACTACTTCAGCTAGCAGGAGATCAGCTAGATAGCTTAGCTAAAGGTTGAAAACACCTGCAAATCCATTGGCATATCGAAGAGAAGAAGAACAGCAATTCTAGAAACAGAGAAACAACCACTTTCTAGAAGGTAGGACTGGCGGAGAAGTGAATCCAAAGCGACGGGAAGATAGACCCCAGGGAGAGGGGCCGGCTCCCGGCAAGCAGCGGAGCAACGGAGCACCAAATCAGACTTTTAAAAGCCTGTTCCGCTGAGGGACATCGCTCCAGAGGCTAAACCGGGGCAAAGCCTACGCGGGGTCAGCGAGGCCTCAAGTCCCGCAGGGTCACAGAAGGATCAGGGGTGTCTGAGTGTCACAGAGCTTGCGGGTATTTGAATGGGGAAGATGGCTACAGAGACAGAGCCCACAGTAAGCTCACAGCTCACTGTTACATTGATCCGGTCGCAGGCTCGGTGAGCTTGGAGCGCAGCCAGAAGTCAGGCAGACGGGAGTTACTGGGCGCTGTTCTCTGAGGGCACACTGAGGAGTGGGGCCCCGGGCTCTCGGCTCCAGCTCCTCTGGGCCAATACCAGGAGGCTGCCATTTGTATTCCCGTCCTCCAGAAGTCTACGGAAAGCGCTCAGGGAACAAAAGTTCCTGAAAGCAAACCAGAGCGGATTACTCAGCCCGGCCCCTGGTAAGGGTGGTGCATATCTGCCTGGAGCAAAAACATTTGAGAATCACTACAACAGGACCCTCCCCCAAGAGATCAACAAGAAATCCAGCCGAGACCAAGTTCACCTACCACGGAGTGCAGTATCAACACCAAGATAGGCAGCAGAATTCCAGAGGAGGAGAAAGCAAAGCACGGAACTCATGGCTTTCTCCATGTGATTCTTTAGTCTTGCAGCTAATTTAATTATTTTTCTTTTTCAATTTTTTTTTGCTTCTTCTGCTAAATTTTTTTTTAACTTTTACCCTTTTCTTTTTTAACGTTTTTTAACTAGTTTATCTAATATATATTACTTTTTCTTTTTTATACTTTTCTTTATTCATTATCTTTTTTATTTCTTATCTTTTCTTTCTTTCTTTTTTTCTTTCTTTTCTTTCCTCTCTCTGAACCTCTTTTTATCCATTTATCCCCCCTCACAATTTGGGATCTCTTCTGATCTGGTTAAAGCATATTTTCCTGGGGTTGTTGCCACCCTTTTAGTATTTTACTTGCTCCTTCATATACTCTTATCTGGAAAAAATGACAAGGCAGAAAAATTCACCACAAAAAAAAGAAGAAGATGCAGTACGAAAGGCTAGGGACCTAATCAATACAGACATTGGTAATATGTCAGATCTAGAATTCAGAATGACAATTCTCAAGGTTGGGCCAGGATAGAAAAAGTCATGGAAGATATTAGTGAAACCCTCTTGGGAGATATAAAAGCCCTTTCTGGAGAAGTAAAAGAACTAAAATCTAACCAAGTTAAAACAAAAAAGCTGTTAATGTGGTGCAATTAAAAATGGAGGCTCTCAATGCTAGGATAAATGAGGCAGAAGAAAGAATTAGTGATATAGAAGACAAAATGACAGAGAATAAAGAAGCTGAGCAAAAGAGGGACAAACAGCTACTGGACCACGAGGGGAGAATTCGAGAGACAAGTGACACCATAAGATGACACAACATTAGAATAATTGGGATTCCAGAAGAAGAAGAAAGAGAGAGGGGAGCAGAAGGTATACTGGAGAAAATTATTGGGGAAATTCTCCCCAATAATTTTCTCCAGTATACCTTCTGCT
>NC_081562.1:89593239-89598710 GCF_022355385.1 Mustela nigripes | reverse complement strand
AGAGGGACAAACAGCTACTGGACCACGAGGGGAGAATTCGAGAGACAAGTGACACCATAAGATGACACAACATTAGAATAATTGGGATTCCAGAAGAAGAAGAAAGAGAGAGGGGAGCAGAAGGTATACTGGAGAAAATTATTGGGGAGAATTTCCCCAATATGGCAAAGGGAACAAGCATCAAAATTCATGAGGTTCACAGAATGCCCCTCAAAATCAGTAAGAATAGGCCCACAACCCGTCAACTAATAGTAAAATTTACAAGCCTTAGTGACAAAGAGAAAATCCTGAAAGCAGCCCCAGAAAAGAAGTCTGTAACATACAGTGGTAAAAATATTAGATTGGCAGCAGACTTATCCACAGAGATCTGGCAGGCCAGAAAGAGCTGGCATGATGTATTCAGAGCACTAAACGAGAAAAACATGCAGCCAAGAATACTATAACCAGCTAGGCTATCATTGATAATAGAAGAAGAGATTAATAGCTTCCAGGACAAAGAAAAACTGAAAGAATTTTCAAACACCACACCAGCTCTACAGGAAATATTGAAAGGGGTCCTCTAAGCAAAGAGAGAGACTACAAGTAGTAGATCAGAAAGGAACAGAGACAACATACAGTAACAGACAATATACAGTATACAATATACAGTAACTCACAGGCAATACCACGGCACTAAATTCATGTCTCTCAATAGTTACCCTGAATGTTCATGGGCTAAATGCCCCAATCAAAAGACACAGGGTATCAGAATGGATAAAAAAACAAAACCCATCTATATGTTGCCTCCAAGAAACTCATTTAAGCCCGAAGACACCTCCAGACTTAAAGTGAGGGGGTGGAAAAAATTTACCATGCTAATGGATATCAGAAGAAAGCAGGAGTGGCAATCCTTATATCAGATAAATTAGATTTTAAGCCAAAGGCTATAATAAGAGATGAGGAAGGACACTATATCAAACTCAAAGGGTCTGTCCAACAGGAAGATCTAACAATTTTAAATATCTATGCCCCCAACATGGGAACAGCCAACTATATAAACCAATTAATAACAAAATCAAAGAAACACATCAACAATAATGCAATAATAGTAGGGGACTTTAACACTCCCCTCACTGAAATGGATAGATCATCCAAGCAAAAGATCAGCAAGTAAATAAAGTCCTTAAACGACACACTGGACCAGATGGACATCACAGATATATTCATAACATTTCATCCCAAAGCAACAGAAAATACATTCTTCTCTAGCGCACATGGAACATTATCCAGAATAGACCAAATCCTCCGTCCTAAATCAGGTCTCAGCCAGTATCAAAATATTGGGATCATTCCCTGCATATTTTCAGACCACAATGCTCTGAAGCTAGAACTCAACCGTAAGAGGAAGTTTGGAAAAAACACAAATACGTGGAGACTAAACAACATCCTTCTAAAGAACGAATGGGTAAACCAGGAAATTAAAGAAGAATTGAAAAAAATCATGCAAACAAATGATAATGAAAATACAATGGTTCAAAATCTGTGGGACAAAATAAAGTCAGTCCTGAGAGGAAAATATATAGCGGTACAGCCTTTCTCAAGAAAAAAGAAAGGTCTCAGGTACACAACCTAACCCTAAACCTAAAGGAGATGGAGAAAGAACAAGAAAGAAACCCTAAACCCAGCAGGAGAAGAGAAATCATAAAGATCAGAGCAGAAATCAATGAAATAGATACAAAAAAACAAATAGAACAAATCAACGAAACTAGGAGCTGGATCGTTGAAAGAATTAAAAAATTGATAAACACCAGGCCAGACTTATCAAAAAGAAAAGAGAAAGGACCCAAATAAATAAAATCATGAGTGAAAGAAGAGAGATCACAATTAACAACAAAGAAATACAAACTATTATAAGAACACACTATAAGCAACTCTTTGCCAACAAATTTGACAATCTGGAAGAAATGGATGCATTCCTAGAAACATATCAACTACCACAACTGAACCAGGAAGAAGTAGAAAGCCTGAACAGACCCATAACCAGTAAGGAGATTGAAACAGTCATTAAAAATCTCCAAACAAACAAAAGCCCAGGGCCAGATGGCTTCC
Source organism: Mustela nigripes (assembly GCF_022355385.1). NCBI lineage: Eukaryota > Metazoa > Chordata > Mammalia > Carnivora > Mustelidae > Mustela > Mustela nigripes. The sequence goes on along the minus strand of NC_081562.1, from coordinate 89,596,622 downwards.
CGGGGAAATTCTACCAAACATTTAAAGAAGAAGTAATTCCTATTCTCCTGAAACTTTTCCAAAAAATAGAAATGGAAAGAAAACTTCCAAACTCATTTTATGAGGCCAGCATCACCTTGATTCGAAAACCAGACAAGGATCCCATCAAAAAAGAGAGCTATAGACCAATATCCTTGATGAACACAGATGAGAAAATTCTCATCAAAATACTAGCCAACAGTACATTAAAAGGATTATTCACCACGACCAAGTGGGATTTATTCCAGGGCTGCAAGATGCGTTCAACATCCGCAAATCAACCAATGTGATACAACACATCAATAAAAGAAAGAACAAGAACCATGTGATACTCCCAATAGATGCTGAAAAGCATTTGACAAAGTACAGCATCGCTTCCTGATCAAAACTCTTCAAAGTGTAGGGATAGAGGGCACATACCTCAATATCATCAAAGCCATCTATGAAAAACCCATAGCAAATATCATTCTCAATGGAGAAAAACTGAAAGCTTTTCCGCTAAGGTCAGGAACACGACAGAGATGTCCATTATCACCACTGCTTTTCAACAGAGTACAAGAAGTCCTAGCCTCAGCAATCAGAGAACAAAAGGAAATTAAAGGCATCCAAATTGGCAAAGAAGAAGTCAAACTATCACTATTTGCAGATGATCTGATACTCTATGTGGGAAACCCAAAAGACTCCACTCCAAAACTTTTAGAACTTGTACAGGAATTCAGTCAAGTGTCAGGATATAAAATCAATGCACAGAAATCAGTTGCATTTCTCTACACCAGCAACAAGACAGAAGAAAGAGAAATTAAGGAGCCAATCCCATTTACAATTGCACCCCAAACCATAAGATACCTAGGAATAAACCTAGCCAAAGACGGAAAGAATCTATACGCAGAGAACAATAAAGTACTCATGAAAGAAATTGAGGAAAGCACAAAGAAATGGAAATATATTCCTTGCTCCTGGATTGGAAGAATAAATATTGTGAAAATGTCTATGCTACCTAAAGCAATCTACACATTTAATGCAATTCCTATCAGAGTACCATCCATCTTTTTCAAAGAAATGTAACAAATAATCCTAAAATTTATATGGAACCAGAAAAGACCTCAAATAGCCAAAGGGATATTGAAAAAGAAAGCTAAAGTTGATGGCATCACAATTCCAGAATTCAAGCTCCATTACAAAGCTTTCATCATCAAGACATCATGGTACTGGCAAAAACACAGACACATAGATCAATGGAACAGAATAGAGAGCCCAGAAATAGACCCTCAACTCTATGGTCAACTAATCTTTGACAAAGCAGGAAAGAATGTCCAATGGAAAAAAGACAGCCTCTTCAATAAATGGTGCTGGGAAAATTGGACAGCCACATGCAGAAAAATGAAATTGGACCATTTCCTTACACAACACACCAAAATTAGACACAAAATGGATGAAGGACCTCAATGTAAGAAAGGAATCCATCAAAATCCTTGAGGAGAACACAGGCAGCAACCTCTTCGACCTCAGCCACAGCAACATCTTCCTAGGAACATCGCCCAAGGCAAGGGAAGCAAGGGCAAAAATGAACTATTCTGATTTTATCAAGATCAAAAGCTTTTGCACAGCAAAGGAAACAGTTAACAAAACCAAAAGACAACTGACAGAATGGGAGAAGATATTTGCAAATGACATATCAGATAAAGGACTAGTGTCCAAAATCTATAAAGAACTTAGCAAACTCAACACCCAAAGAACAAATAATCCAATCAAAAATGGGAAGAGGACAGGAACAGATATTTCTGCAAAAAAAGAAATCCAGATGGCCAACAGACACATGAAAAAGTGCTCCATATCACTCGGCATCAGGGAAATACAAATCAAAACCACAATGAGATATCACCTCACACCAATCAGAATGGCTAAAATAAACAAGTCAGGAAATGACAGATGCTGGCGAGGATGCGGAGAAAGGGGAACCCTCCTACACTGTTGGTCAGAATGCAAGCTGGTGCAACCACTCTGGAAAACAGCAAGTAGGTTCCTCAAAATGTTGAAAATAGAACTGCCTATGACCCAGCAATTGCACTACTGGGTATTTACCCTAATGATAGAAACGTCGTGATCCAAAGGGGCACGTGCACCCGAATGTTTATAGCAGCAATGTCCACAATAGCCAAACTACGGAAAGAACCCAGATGTCCATCAACAGATGAATGGATAAAGAAGAGGTCGTATATATACACAATGGAATACTATGCAGCCATCAAAAAGAAATGAAATCTTGCCATTTGTGACAACGTGGATGGAATTAGAGCATATCATGCTTAGCAAAATAAGTCAAGCAGAGAAAGACAACTATCATATGATATCCCTGATAGGAGGGAAGTGGTGATGCAACATGGGGACTTAAGTGAGTAGGAGAAGAATCAATGAAAGAAGATGGGATTGGGAGGGAGACAAAGCATAAGTGACTCTTAATCTCACAAAACAAACTGAGGTTTTCTGGGAGGAGAGGGTTTGGGAGAAGGGGTTTGGGGTTATGGACATTCGGGAGGGTATGTGCTTAGGTGAGTGCTGTGAAGTGTGTAAACCTGGTGATTCACAGACCTGTACCCCTGGGGATAAAAATATATGTTTATAAAAAATAAAAATTTAATTTAAAAAATCAATAAACCACTGGCCACACTAATCCAAAGGAAAAGAAAGCCCAAATTAATAAAATTATTAATGTAAAGGGAGAGATCACAACTAACACCAAGGAAGTAGAAACAATCATCAGAAGTTATTATCAAAAGGTATATGCCAAAAGCTTAGCAATCTAGGTGAAATGGATGCATTCCTGGAAAACTATAAACTCCCAAAATGGAGCCAGAAAGAAATCGACAACCTGAATAGACCAATATCTAGTAACGAGATTGAAGCAGTGATCAAAAACCTCCCAAAAAACAAGAGCCTAGGACCTGACGGATTCCCTGGGAATTCTACCAAACTTTCAAAGAAGAAATAAAGCCTATTCTCCTGAAGCTGTTTCAAAATATTGAAGCAGAAGGAAAACTTCCAGATTCTTTCTATGAAGCCAGCATTACCCTGATCCCCAAACCAGGCAAAGACCCTACCAAAAAGGAGAATTTCAGACCAATATCACTGAGGAATATGGATGTTAAGATTCTCAACAAGATCCTAGCAAACAGGATCCAACAGCACATTAAAAAGATTATCCACCATGACTAGGTGGGATTCATCCCTGGGCTACAAGGATGGTTCAACATTTGCAAATCAATCAATGTGATAGAACAAATTAATAATTAATATGAGAAGAGAGAAGAACCACATGGTCCTCTCAATCAATGCAGAAAAAGCATTTGACAAAATCCAGCATCCGT
>NC_081562.1:89586436-89593139 GCF_022355385.1 Mustela nigripes | reverse complement strand
CAGGTGGGATTCATCCCTGGGCTACAAGGATGGTTCAACATTTGCAAATCAATCAATGTGATAGAACAAATTAATAATTAATATGAGAAGAGAGAAGAACCACATGGTCCTCTCAATCAATGCAGAAAAAGCATTTGACAAAATCCAGCATCCGTTCCTGATTAAAATGCTTCAAAGTGTAGGGATAGAGGGAACATTCCTGAACTTCATAAAATCTATCTATGAAAGACCCACAGCAAAAATCATCCTCAATGGGAAAAAGCTTGCAGCCTTCCCGTTGAGATCAGGAACAAGACAAGGATGCCCACTTTCACCACTCTTGTTCAACATAGTATTGGAAGTCCTAGCAACAGCAATCAGACAACAAAGAGTAATAAAAGGTACCCAAATTGGCAATGAAGAGGTCAATCTCTCTCTATTCACAGATGACATGATTTCTTATATGGAAAACCCAAAATACTCCACCCCCAATCTATGTCCTTTATTTCTGTTCTATTATTTATTACTTCTTTTCTGCTGGCTTTAGGCTTTATTTGCTTTTCCTTTTCTAGCTCCTTTGGGCGTAAGGTTAGGTTGTGTATTTGAGACTTTTCTTGCTTCTTGAGACAAGCCTGCATCACTTTATATTTCCCTCATAAGATTGCCTTTGCTGCATCCCAATGGACTGTTGTGTTTTCATTTTCATTTGTTTCCATGTATTTTTCTATTTCTTCTTTAATTTCCTGGCTAACCCATTCATTCTTTAATAGGATGTTCTTTAACTTCCATGTTTTTAGTGGTCTTTCCATATTTGTGTGTGTCTGTTTGACCTCAAGTTCCATAGTAATACGGCAAGGAAATATGCATAGTATGATCTCAATCTTTCGTAATTGTTAAAGCCTGAATTGTGACCCAGGATGTGCACTGGGAATTCTGGGGAATGCTCCATGTGCACTCCAAAAGAATACGTATTCTGCTACTTTAGGATGAAATGTTCTGAATATATCTGTTAAGTCCATCTGGTCTAGTGTGTCATTCAAAGCCATTATTTCCTTATCAATATTCTGCTTAAATTATCTGTCCATCCATTGATGTAGGTGGGGTGTTAAAGTCCTCTAGTATTATTATATTGTTATCAATGAGTTCCTTTATTTTTCTTATGAGTTGTTTCAAATATTTGGGTGCTCCCAAGTTGGGAGGATAAATATTTACAATTGTTAGATCTTCTTGTTAGATGGACCCCTTAATTATGATATAGTGCCCTTCTTCATCTCTTGTTATAGTCTTTGGTTTAAAATCAGGCATATTACTTAAACATGTTTTGATTAAATCCCATGACCTTTCCTTGTACTTTCTTTTGGGATAAATTTCTCCATGTTAATATTTTGTCTAGGTCTTCTTTTCTATGTTAGGAAAGCCTGCTATTCCCTGCCTCTGAAAGTAATGCATTTATGAAGAAGTTGTCATGCAGTGCCCTTGCCCTGGCAATTCAGGAAGTTTCTCTGGTGTGTGCTGTATGCACTCTGCTGTTGTGTTTTAGCTGCTCTCAGGTCAGTCCCCTACAGGGTTTCTCCTTGCCTGTAGTGGGGAGTTTGGACCTTGTCCACTATATAGCAAGTTTTAATTAGGTATGTTTTGGTCTGCTTGTTAAAAGAAGTTAGTCCTATTTTCCCTAGAGCTGAAGCTTTGCAATACACTGTGGTCAGTAGACTTTGTGGGTGTGGGAGGTTTGTGCTGGTCTTCTGGAGGAGGATCCACTGCTACTCTGACTCTCAGGCACACCTGCCCTGGTTTAGAAGCACCTGAGGGATGGAGCTTAGTGAAAGCAACTCTAGCCTGCACTGGGGGTTCTGAGTTCCTCAATGAGGTCTGTCCATGCTGAAGGGGGGATGGAGGGTGTGGAATAGCATCAGCTGGCTCTCTCTCTCTCTTGTCCCTGGAAGGGGAAGTTCACATCACCACTGTTCAAGAAGCCCTAACAGAAGAGTGAACAATTTCCCCTCATGTGTCCCAGGCTTCCCTCATATCCCTGCCTTCACCCTATGTCTGAGCCACCTGTTCATCTGCATCGCAGTGCTCCTGTGTTTTATCTCAGGCCCTCTGACTGGTTTCAAAACTCCAAATTTAGGGACCAAGTGCACCACAGAATGGGCTGATCATCTGAGAGAGCATCTTACCCTGCTGTGACTGTTGCTGGTTTGTCCCAGAAGGGCAGTCGCACTAAGGCAGAGGGGCTTGGAGTTTGTGGTAAAGGGCAGCAAAATGCTTGTGTCCAGGTTAGCTGCCTTCAGAGTCTCTCCTGATATGCTAATGAACTGGGCACCTCAATGGTGCCCACGGGCTCTTTTGTCCCCTGAGAGGTGGTGCTACCTCTCCCAAATGCACTCCAAGAAGGGGAACTGCCTGTCCCAGTGTGACCCAAGGCATCCTCAAACCACATTGTCTGCTACCAGGCCTCTGCCATCCTTCTCCACAGGAGCCTTACAGCATCCACCTAGCGATGGTGCAGACCTCTAAAGATTAAGTCTTTGAGCTCCACTGCTTGCAAAAGCATGCAATAATCAGATTCTCCTGTTTTCCCCTTCACTGTGTTGGGGAAGTGTTTTTCATGTGCAGTGCTCTATGTTCTGTTCTCTCTCTCTCTCCCCCCCTCCCAACTCCACTGTCTCTTCTCTACCTGATCAGGGCTCCTTCCCCCTCAGCAGCACCAGCGATTCTTCTCTCCCCCAAAAGCTCATCTCTGCATCTCCTACCTTCCGTAATGCAGTCTCCTTTCTCTCTCAGGTTGTGCAGTTGGTTCTCTCAGTCCTCAGATTCATTTCTTGGGTGTTCAGGATGATTTGATATCTATTTATCATTCTACTCTGTTTCTATGAGTTTGGTTTTTAAAATTTCACATGTAAGTGAAATCATACAGTATTTGTCTTTGTCTGAAATCTTTCACTTCACCAAATTCATAGAAACAGTAGAATGATTTTCAGGGGCTGAGAGGTGGGAGAACTGGCTGAGGGTGGTAAAAGGCTCCAAACCTCTAGTTATGAATAAGTTCTGGGGACCTATATAATATAGTATCTGTCTATAATTATATAATTATATATCTGCCTATACTATATACCTGGAAGTTGATAATAGATCTTAAATGTCCTCACCACCAAATAACAACAACAACAACAACAATAATAATAATAAAGTATGTGAGGTGATGAATTTTTAATTATTCTTATTATGGTAATCATTTCATAATGTATTCATGTATCAAATCATTTGATACACCTTAAATGTATGCAGTGTTATATACCTCCCATCCAAGTATTAACCAGGCCCAACCATGCTCAGCCTCCAACATCAGACAAGATCTGGAGCATTCATGGTGGTATGGTAGACCAATGTTATACATCGAACACATCTCTCAACACTAGAAAATGTTGAAAACAACAAAAGCCAGTTTTTAGATATTATGATAGCAAGTGAGTACATCTTTATTCTTAAGCTCTGAAAAACAATCTGAGGGGTTTGAAGTGGCGGTGGGGGGTGGGAGGTCGGGCTACAGGTGGTGGGTATTATAGAGGGAAGGGATTGCATGGAGCACTGGGTGTGGTGAAAAAATAATGATACTGTTATACTGAAAATAAATAAATGAAAAGAAAAAAAAGATTTTTTAATTTTTTTAAAAAATTTATTTGACAAAAGAGTGACAGCAAGAGCAGGAACACAAGCAGGGGGAGTGGGAGAGGAAAAGCAGGCCTCCTGCCAAGCAGGGAGCCCGATGCAGGGCTCTATCCCAGGACCCTAGGATCATGGCCTAAGCCGAAGGCAGATGCTTAACCATGAGAACCACCTAGGCACCCCAAAAGTCAACACATGTTATATCACATTAACATAGACACATGTGTTTGTAACGAAATAAGGAGGAAAAGTTCATGAACCATTTGCTTGCTTGCTTGTTTGTTTCTTTTTTTTTAATATTTTATTTATTTATTTGGCAGACAGAGATCACAAGTAGGTGAAGAGGCAGGCAGAGAGAGAGGAGGAAGCAGGCTCCCCGCTGAGCAGAGAGCCCGATGCGGGGCTCGATCCCAGGACATTGGGATCATGACCTGAGCCGAAGGCAGAGGCTTTAATCCACTGAGCCACCCAGGCGCCCCTGTTTGTTTGTTTCTTAAATGGAGTTGAATAATGGAGATTCTGTGTCTGGCAAATTTCTGAGATCATTGAAAAAGTAACAAACTATGCCTTGCCTCTGATATATAAAATTTTTCTGAACAATTTCTTAATCATTAAAATGTACTGCCAATTGTGACTTTCTAATTAATTTGGCCTTCATTGAACTTCATTCTGCCCATTTTCAGGGGTAGTAAGATTAGTAACATCTGAGGAGACCATACCTGTTTCTCTGAGTGTCTGCTTTGAGGGACCGTTCCTTCAGTGAACATACAGCATGGCCTTGGAGAGAGAATCTGGGCTCTCAATTCAGATGAATTCACCAAATACTCCTTTCAGAGCTTTTGTGGATGTCAGTAACATGATGAGGTCAAAAATCCACACTGTGCAGTTGCATTGGAACAAGCATGCAATGTACTATATTGTTCAACATAGTATTAGAAGTCCTAGCAACAGCAATCAGACAACAAAGAGAAATAAAAGGTATCCAAATTGGCAATGAAAAAGTCAAACTCTCTCTCTTTGCAGATGACATGATTCTTTATATGGAAAATCCAAAAGACTCCACCCCCAAACTACTAGAACTCATACAGCAATTCAGCAACATGGCAGGATACAAAGTCAATGTACAGAAATTAGTGGCTTTCTTATACACAACAATGAAAATACAGAAAGGGAAATTAGAGAATCGATTCCATTTACTATAGCACCAAGAACCATAAGATACCTGGGAACAAACCTAACCAAAGAGTTAAAGGGAACTGTACTGGAGGAACTACAGAACACTCATGAAGGAAATTGAAGAAGACACAAAAAGATGGAAGACCATTCATGCTCTTAGATCGGAAGAATAAACATTGTTAAAATGTCTATACTGCCGAGAGCAATCTATACTTTTCATGCCATTCCGTTCAAAATTCCACCGGTATTTTTCAAAGAGCTGGAGCAAATAATCCAAAAATTTGTATGGAATCAGAAGATACCCCAGTTGCTAAGGAAATGTTGAAAAACCAAAATAAAACTGGGGACATCACGTTACCTGATTCCAAGCTTTACTACAAAGCTGTGATTACCAAGACAGTATATAGGAAATTTCTGTCACCATTCAAGATAATCTCATATTTCCAGCTGCAGAGATTAAAATAGTAGAAAACTCAAACCCTAGAGTATGATTTTTTTGGTTTTGCTGATTACAAAATATCTCCGTTCATACCTCTGACATCTCTTACTTGAATAAACTCTGGACATCTGGGTATGTAGATTATTTGCAACAATTTGAATATCCTGATATTTTTGACACCCTACCCCAACTACATTTGCATAGGAAACAAACCCCTCATTTCCCTGTTGGAGGTCTTTTCTACCTGCTCTAAGATGCTAGGACTCCTGAGGACATTTCTTGATAGAAGAAGCTAAATTCCCTTTACATCCATCCTACTCCTAGTTTTCATGAGTGCAGTTACCAGAATCAGAACCCAGCACTCTGAGAGAGGAATAGCACTCCAAAGCAGAGGCAGAATTTGTAAAAGACTGGCTTTAAAATTTGACTATAATTTTAATACATCCTGGAAAAATGCAAAGTACATTGAAATGAATGAATTTTGAGGGCTCTTTTAGCAGTGAGATAGATACTGGGTAAAATTTGTACTTACCAGAGATTTTTAAATTAATACGCTGATTCATGCAAATAGTCTAACTGTTTGCTGGATTGATAAGTACAACACACAAATAAATAATGGATGGCTCTAAAGAAGTTGGGACACTAATAACACTGAGAAAACTTAAATTTAATCTCTTTAGGAGACAGTGATGCTGAGGAGGATTAACCATTGCTGTTCTGGTCTCATACACCTGGGTTAGGTGCCCCTGAGTTATCAGAAAATCTTCCCTTCCTCAGTGACAAGAGCAACAACCCTTAGCTTCCAAAACATCTTGATAGTTCTCTCTAAGTATGTTGATGTGAGACATTAAAGTTAAATGCCACTCCCTCTACCACTGAACTTTTGTGAAGTAAATATTTCCAATAGCATGGCATTAAACAAATTTAGATCCTATTTAGAAATTCTTTGTCGAGGGGCACCTGGGTGGCTCAGTGGATTAAAGCCTCTGCCATGGGCTCAGGTCATGATCTCAGGGTCCTGGGATTGAGCCCCACATCGGGCTGTCTGCTCAGCGGAGAGCCTGCTTCCCTCCTCTCTCTTCCTGCCTCCTGCCTACTTGTGATTTCTCTCTGTCAAATAAATAAATAAATTCTTTAAAAAAAAAAAAAGAAAGTAATTCTTTGTCGATTTCCCACACCTAATTTCCTGAAATGCTGACTAAACAACTCACCCTTTCCAGGCTTACGATTGTGGATATGCAGACGGAACCAAACAAAATTTACATGTCTAATTATTTAGCTTTTGCTTAAGTCATCCAAAGTTAATTATGTAAGTTACCACAAAAAAAACCTAAGTATTATATATTATATTATATTTTATTATATTATATATATTATATTTTATATTATATATTCAGTTGAAGAAACTGATGCCAGGGCCAATGTAAATAAATAGATCGTTTT
>NC_081562.1:89545622-89586336 GCF_022355385.1 Mustela nigripes | reverse complement strand
CATAAACTTGGCACAATTTATTTTTTTCTCAGAAACTAATATGTTAAGATTCCAATCTTATCTCAAAACATCTATGCTTAAATATCTATGCTTAAATATCCATTTCATTACCAGCCGACTTTGATAATATTTTTGGTACTGTTTTTCCCCACTGAATCTCCCAAATTCAGAAGGAAAACAAACTTTGAAAGAGTATTTTGTACTCTAAAGATCCTTTTGAGTTTTTAAGAAGGCTGCTCCCTTTTGTTGTAATCCATTATGACATGGTAGTAATGAGTGAGAAGTGATGATGTAAATAATTTTTGATAATTATTGTGCTCCCTCTGATTCATTAGCTTTTTGCAGTTACTTCAGTGGACTTGTTCACACATCCACTATATGGTTAATTGTCAGGTCAAAAAGAAAGTTCAATCTTCCTAAAATTATGCATAGGTAAAGATATTTAATGTAAATATATTTCACTGGTTGTATAGGACACATGATCAACAGAAATATGGTCATGGGCAAAGATTGACACAATGTTTGTTTTTATTCATTTCCATAAAAGTACTACATACATTAAAAGACACAACTCATAAATGTATGGCACAATATCACTCTTTCATAATGAAGGGGATAACTCAAGGTTATAAAATTCACTACATAAAAACAGAAGGTATAAACCCAAATTTGCTAACCATTTCTTTTTTTTTTTTTTTTTTAAATTTTTTATTTTTATAAACATATATTTTTATCCCCAGGGGTACAGGTCTGTGAATCACCAGGTTTACACACTTCACAGCACTCACCAAATCACATACCCTCCCCAATGTCCATAATCCCACCCCCTTCTCCCAAACCCCTCCCTGATATGAGGAAGTGGTGTTGTTAACCATTTCAAATATTAATAACAAATTTAGGAAGATTCTAATTAATTAATGCATACATTAATTTCCTATTGAAAAGAAAGTTATATCTTAAAATAATAATTGCTTTCTCCTTTTATGTTTTTAATTTGATTTCTTATTTCATTACATATACACTCCTTATTCCTATGTGTATATATATATATAAATAGTTTATGTATATTTATTTTTAATAATATAACATAAATAATAAATAATTAATACAATTATTGTATATATATTATGTTATATAATGTAAACAATAACTAAATAATATAAATCTATGTATAAAATTTTTTAAATCAAGGAATAGGGAACACTCCCAAATTTATTTGTAAGGATGGCATTATCCTGATACCAAAACCACAAAAGGACACTACTAGAAAACTATAGGCCTATATCCATAATAAATATGGATGCAAAATTTCTCAGTAAAATATTAGCAAATTCAATTTAGAAGCATATTAAAAGGATCATTGATCATGATTAAGTGATTTGTTTTCATTTATGGAAGCATGGTTTATCATAGGCTATTCAACCAAAATGATATAGTACACTAACCAAATGAAAAAAGAATCATACAGTCATCTCAATAGACACAGAAAAATCATTTGATAAAACTCAACACAGTTTCATGATAAAAACTTTTGCCAGATTAGGCATTGAAGGAACATATGCCAACAAAATAAAGGCCATATATCAGAAGCTCACATCATCCTCAATGATGAAAGTTGAAAATTAATCCTCAAAAAAAAAGGAAAAATAATCCTTTAAGATTGGGAACAACACAAGAGTGCCCACTATCACTACTCTTATTCTACATGGTACTCACTAGAGTGATAAAGCTAGAAAAAGAAATAGAAGGAATCAGAATTGGAAAGGAAAAGGTAACAGTTTTTTCTTCTGGCAGGTAGTATTATTTTATATTTTTTTAGAGATTTTATTCATTTTTGAGAGAGAGAGAGAGCACAAGCAGGCAGAGAGGCAGAGGGAGAAGCAGATTCCCCATTGAGCAGAGATCCTAATGTGGGGCTCAGGACCCAAAATCATGACCTGCCTTCAGATCAGACCAACAGAGCTACCTGGTTGCCCCGTGATTTTGTCTTTAGAAAATCCAAGACACTCAACCAAAAATCCCTTAGATCTAAACAATTCAGTAAAGTTACAGAATACAAAATTAGCATGAAAAAATCAGGAGCATTTCTTATGTGCTGGCAATGAATTTTCTAAAAAAGAAATAAAAAATTGGTATAATTTACAACAACATCAAAAACAATACACTATGTAGAAATAAATTTACCTAAGGAAGCAAAAGATTTGTTTACTAAAAACCCCAAGACATTTATGTCAGAAAGCAAAGGGAGCACAAATAAATGGAAAGGTATCCCATGTGCAGGATTGGAAGAATTAATATTGTTAAAGTACTGATACTATCAAAAGCCATATATTCAATGCAATCCCTATCAAGATTTCAGTGCCAGGTTCTCTACACCAACAAAAAGACAGAAGAAAGAGAAATTAAGGAGCCAATCCCATTTACAATTGCACCCAAAACCATAAGATACCTAGGAATAAACCTAACCAAAGAGGCTAAAAATCTATACTCAGAAAACTATAAAGTACTCGTGAAAGAAATCGGGGATGACACAAAGATATGGAAAAATGTTCCATGCTCCTGGATTGGAAAAAACTTGTGCTAACACCTCTTGAGGAGGTCCATGTATATTCTTATGTTTATGAAGCTGTAATTTTAATATTTGATTAGCCCTTTCGACAATTCCTTGGCCTTGAGGATTATATGGGATGCCAGTGGAATGTTTAATATTCCATAGTTTAAAGGAGGATTGTAACTTATAAGAAACATAAGCAGGTGCGTTATCAGTTTTTATGGCTTTAGGCATTCCCATGACTGCAAAAGCAGAGTGGAGATGTCGAATAAATGCACAGCAGTTTCTCCAGTTTGAGCCATAGCCTAAATGAAGCAAGAATACGTATCTACAGTAACATGAACAAAACACTGTCTCCCAAATGAGGGGATGTGAGTAACATCCATCTGCCATATCTCATTGGCTGTTTCGCCTCGTGGGTTGATACCTGCTGGCTGCATAGGTAAATTAATAGCAGCACAAGAGGGGCAGGAGTGAACAATAGAATTTACTTGCTCCTTAGTAATAGGGAAATTATGCTGAAGTCCTTTCTGATTAACATGCGTTAAAAAGTGAAAATCTGAGGCTTCCTGAAAAGCTGAGCAAATGAGAGAATCAGCTATTTCATTACCTCTAGCTAATGGCCCTGGAAGGCCGGTGTGACTTCAGATATGAGTAGCATATAAAGGAGAAGAGCGCTGATGAATAAGGGATTGCAAATGATAAAATAATGAATGAAGAGAGACATCAGAAGTAGAAATAGTAGCAATCTCAATATGCTGCAAAACATACACGGTATATAACGAATCAGCAGATTAAATGTGGAAGAAATATCTTGAAACAATGCAATAACCGCCATTAATTCTGATTTTTGTGCTGAGAGACCAGTAGCAGGTATGACTTTTGAAGTAGGACCATAATAACAAGCTTTACCTTTAACAGAGCCATCAGAAAACTAAGTAGGGGCATCTGTTATAGGATTTTTAGAAGTAATTTTGGGAAGTACAAAAGCAGTATGTTTTAAAAAGGAGACAATAGGTAAAGAGGGATAATGAGAAGAAATGTCTCCAGTAAAGCCACTAAGAGCAATTTGCCAGTTTAAATTATTTTGGAATGCAGTTTCCATTTGTGCCTTATTTAAAGGCAGAACAATAACCTGTGGATCATACCCCTGTATTTGCCGAGTTCTTTTCCTTCCTAATTGAGTAATACTGCCAATATGGTCTATATAGGTAATGAGTGTTTTAACAGCATTATTTGGGAGAAATATCCATTCTATGATCAATTTCTCCTGGATAATTAATCCAGTGGGTGTATGTGCGGTATGAAAAATGAGAAGATCTAAGAGTATTCCAGGTTGGACTCTATCCGTTTGCATTGAGTGAATCTGGTTTTCAACAAACTGCAATTCTTTTAAAGCCTCTTTGGATAGGGTCCTGGGGCTGTTTAAATTAGGATCTCCCTTCAAAGAGGCAAAAAGATGCTGTAAGGCATATGTGGGAATTACAATTTTAGATCTTATTCAATTAATGTCTCCCATTAACTTCTGCAAATCATTTAAGGTTCTAATTTTATCTCTATGGATTTGAACTTTTGGGGGTTTAACTGAGGTCCTATCCATAATGAACCCCAAATATGAGAAAGGTGTGGTAACTTGTATTTTTTCTGGAGCTATAATTAGTTTGTATTTCTCAAATTGCATTTGAAGCATTCTAAATGCATCCTGCAATTGCACGTTATCAGAGGCTGCACATAATATATCATCCATATAATGAATAAGATAAACTTCTGGAAATTGATCCCTAACTGGCTGTATAACTTTTGCCACATACTCCTGACATATAGTGGGGCCATTCAACATTCCTTGTGGAAGAACCTTCCACTGATATCGTTTGGCTGGTTCTTTTAAATTTACACTGGGAATAGTAAAAGCAAAACGAGGACAGTCTTCCTTAGCAAGTGGTATAGTATAAAAGCAATCCTGTAAATCTATGATAACTATTGGCCATTCGTGTGGGACTAGATTAGGTGAAGGCAATCCAGGTTGGAGAGACCCCATGGCTTGAATAACAGAATTGACCGCACGTAGGTCTGTTAAAAGTCTCCATTTCCCTGATTTTTTCCTAATAACAAAAACTGGTGAATTCCAAGGACTATGAGATTCTTCAATATGTCCTTTTTCTATCTGTTCCTCCACTAAGGCTTGCAAAATAAGTAATTTCTCTTGTGGTAAGGGCCACTGCTCCACCCAAACCGGTTTGTCATCCTTCCAATTTAACTTAATGGGTTCAGGAGCAGTGGCCCTCAGTGAAAAATCTGGGAGTCCTCCTTAGGGGAAGGTATAACCAGAGAGGCTTCCCATTGACTTAGTAAGTCTCGCCCCCAAAGGTTAATGGGTACGTCTACAATATATGGCTGTAGATACCCCTTTTGACCTTCGGGGCCTTCACAGAGAAGAATATTGGTGCTTTGACGCACATTGCCAGCCTGTCCTAATCCTGTAATAGTAACAGGAGAGGAATTGCATAGCCATTTCTTAGGCCAATGTAATGAGCTTATGATAGAGACATCAGCTCCAGTATCAATTAAACCTGAAAATTCTTTTCCTTGTATTTTAAGATGACAAATCAGTCTATCTTGATAAATTTTCTCAGTCAAATATGTTCCAGCCTTTCCAGTACTCCCAAACCCATCAGAATTTCTTTATTTTTAGATTGACCCCGGAGATAGGGTAAAAGCAACAACTGAGCAATGCAGTCTCCTTTTTGAAAATGATATAGCGCCACAGAAGTTAACATCACTAAAATTTCACCAGTATAATCCAAATCAATAACACCAGTATGAACTAGTACTCCTTTTAAAGTAAGGCTTGATCTTCCCAAAAGTAACCCAGTGGTCTCGGTAGAGGGCCATAAATGTTAATTGGAATTTTAATGGCAAGTTTGGTAGGCATTAAAAGGTAATTTCTGGGAATGGGAAGATCCAATCCAGCACTACCAGGCGTGGCATGTAATAAATTTAAAATGGTACATTTGCCCAAAAGCTGGGTGTTTTGGGAGAATTGGCCCCCTTGTTTTTCGGGGCTGAGGGCTTGCCCCGAAATAAGTTTCCCTGAAGGGGGTATCCATCCTTGCTAACTCTAGAATGGCACTGACTCGCCCAATTGTTTCCCTTTTTACATCTGGGACAGAGACCCGGTGTTTTATTTCTTACATTTTGTAAAGGGAATTGTCCTCTTTGCCTACATTGAGCTTTAGTATGTCCTGCTTGCCCACAGTTGAAACAGTGTCCTTTAAATTTTCCTGTGGTCAGAGCAGCCACTGCTTGAGCTAACAAATCAGCTCTATAAGTCTCTGTTCCTACTCCTTGACATAGCTTAATATAATCTGTCAATGTTCCCTTGCCTTTAAAGGGTGCTAGCAACTTCTTACAATCAGAATTAGCATTCTCATAAGCCAACAGTTGCATAATGGTATCCACAGCCTCAATATTATTTATCTGTCTTCTGACAGCCTCTTGTAATCTTGCAATAAAATCAGTATAGGGTTCCCTTGGACCCTGTACCACCTTTTGAAAAAAAGAGCACTTATCTCCCTGAGAGTCTATTCTCTCCCATGCTCTCAAACAGCAAAGCCGGAGCTCAACAGCTTGATCATTCATTAACACCTGGTCTTGAACCTGGACCCATGGTCCAAGACCCATGAGCTGTCCCATGGAAATAGGAATGTTATGAGCTCTATTATGGGCAGCTTCTATTTCTGCATGATCTTGCCACCATGTTTTGAACTGCAAGAACTCACTTGGAGATAGAACTGTTCTTGCTAGCAATGACCAATCCGTCGGAATAAGTCGATTGCCTTCTGCGATGCCTTGAATAATTCCTGTTGTAAATGGAGAATTAGCTCCATAGTTTTGTACTGCCTGTTTTAGTTCCTTCAACAATTTGAAGGGAAATTGCTCATGCTTGGCCTCATAGATACCATTAGGGTTGTTAGGATCATGTCCTGGAGCGACATGTTCTGTAATAATAACTGGGAAATTAAAATGCAAGGCATCTAGGCCTCCTGCTCACTGTGCTTCAAGGAGGCCGTTCTGAACAGCCGATAGCATGTACTTTCCATCTTTTTCATTAAATGGTGCCCTCTTATAGAACGGCGGAGCCGACGGCAACAGTGACATGGGCACCTTTTGCTCTGTTACCGGAAGAGGAGGAGGAGGAGTTTCCTCCTTTCTATATTCCTTTCTGGTGGCCTTAATAGTTTCTTTCTCTTCCTGGATGGCATGTTCAGGCTCCTCTGTTTTAGTTTCTCCTGAACATTTATTATTGCTCTCCGAATCAGGGGTTTGTAAAGGCTCCAAAACGGAGCGAATGAGGGACCAAGTAGGCCATATAGTGACTGGAATTTGCTTTCCTTTCGTTTACGAAAGTTTTAACTCATGACCTACTTTTTCCCATGTTTGTAAATCTAAAGTCCCTAATATAGGGAACCAGGAGCAATGTTCTTTAATTACCTTTAAAAGCTCCATAAGTTGGCCCTCGCTGACTTTTGCTCCTCCCGCCTTTAGGAGCCTTCTCAATAAACACACGTAAGGGCGATAATCGTTTGTGCTCTCTAGATTACCCATACCCTGCGATAATTGCCCACAACTCACCAGCGGGAAGAAGGCACGGCCATGCAAAACTCACGTTGGGGCTTCTTCTCCTGTTTTATTTCTGATCAGAATGGGTCTGGTCTGGCCCCGGTCCCTGTTCGGGCACCACTTGCTGCTTACAGTCGGCGACGAGAGAAGAATTAGGCACAAACAAGTCAGCTGCAAAAGGCTGGGAGCAGGGGACAACAGTCGAAAAGGACTGCTGCCACGAGCAACTCCACAGTCTCACTTTTATTAGATAGAAAACAATAGCCAACAGAAGGATTGATGAAGGTCAAACGTTAGTCACGTCTTGCTGGCAAGCAAGGAGGAGGGTAAGGTTTATAGTTAACCAAGCACATTCAAAGGACTCGTCTAACTAACAAAGGGCACTTCTGGGAAGAGAAAGGAGAGACAACGAAAAAGGGAAGCAGGCGGTTTTCTTTCCACCCTGAGCTGACCAGGCTTTCCCGGGTGCTCCGCTTCCCTGAAGCAGGCGTCATTCCCCCCCTGGGCGGGCCAGGCATTCCCAGCTGCCCAGATTCACAGTCGTGCATCGTCCTTCTCCCCAAAGTCCTGTTGTCAGTATCAGTATTTTTTAAGGCCATGTATAAATGTGCTTGGCAACTAGTAAAATCCTCCAGGGGTTACAGTTTAAGTAACAAATTGTTCCGAGGAGCAGCAGCAATCAAAACCCATATACTCAATGCAATCCCTATCAAGATTTCAGTGTCAGGTTCTCTACACCAACAAAAAGACAGAAGAAAGAGAAATTAAGGAGCCAATCCCATTTACAATTGCACCCAAAACCATAAGACACCTAAGAATAAACCTAACCAAAGAGGCTAAGAATCTATACTCAGAAAACTATAAAGTACTTGTGAAAGAAATAGGGGATGACACAAAGATATGGAAAAATGTTCCATGCTCCTGGATTGGAAGAATAAATATTGTGAAAATGTCTATGCTACATAAAACAATCTACATATTCAATGCAATTCCTATCAGAGTACCATCCATTTTTTTTCAAAGAAATGGAACAAATAATCCTAAAATTTATATGGAACCAGAAAAGACCTCAAATAGCCAAAGGAATATTGAAAAAGAAAGCCAGAGTTGGTGGCATCACAATTCTGGACTTCAAACTCTATTACAAAGCTGTCGTCATCAAGACAGCATGGTACTGGCACAAAAGCAGACACATAGATCAATAAAACAGAATAGAGAGCCCAGAAATAGACCCTCAACTCTATGGTCAACTAATCTTTGACAAAGCAGGAAAGAATGTCCAATGGAAAACAGACAGCCTCTTCAATAAATGCTGTTGGGAAAAATGGACAGCCACATGCAGAAAAATGAAATTGGACCATTTCCTTACACCACACACTAAAATAGACTCAAAGTGGATGAAGGACCTCAACGTGAGAAAGGAATCCATCAAAATCCTTGAGGAGAACACAGGCAGCAACCTCTTCGACCTCAGCCACAGCAACATCTTCCTAGGAACATCGCCAAAGGCAAGAAAAGCAAGGGAAAAAATGAACTATTGGGATTTTATCAAGATCAAAAGCCTTTGCACAGCAAAGGAAACAGTTAACAAAACCAAAAGACAACTGACAGAATGGGAGAAGATATTTGCAAATGACATATCAGATAAAGGGCTAGTGTCCAAAATCTATAAAGAACTTAGCAAACTCATCACCCAAAGAACAAATAATCCAATGAAGAAATGGGCAGAAGACATGAACAGACATTTCTGCAAAGAAGACATCCAGATGGCCAACAGACGCATGAAAAAGTGCTCCACATCACTCAGCATCAGGGAAATACAAATCAAAACCACAATGAACTATTACCTCACACCAGTCAAAATAGCTAAAATTAACGAGTCAGGAAATGATAGATGCTGGTGAGGAAGCGGAGAAAGGGGAACGCTCCTACACTATTGGTGGGAATGCAAGCTGGTGCAACCACTCTGAAAAACAGCATGGAGGTTCCTCAAAATGTTGAAAATAGAACTACCCTATGACCCAGCAATTGCACTACAGGGTATTTACCATAAAGATACAAACATAGTGATCTGAAGGGCACGAGAACTTGAATGTTTATAGAAGCAATGTCCACAATAGTCAAACTATGGACAGAACCTAGATGTCCATCAACAGATGAATGGATAAAGAAGAGAGAGGTGGTATATATACACAATGGAATACTATGCAGCCATCAAAAGAAATGAGATCTTGCCATTTGCGACGACGTGGTTGGAACTAGAGGGTATCATGCTTAATGAAATAAGTCAAGCGGAGAAAGACAACTGCCATATGATCTCCCTGATATGAGGAAGGGGAGATGCAACATGGGGCATAGGAGAAGAATCAATGAAACAAGATGGGATTGGGAGGGAGACAAACAATAAGAGACTCTTAATCTCACAAAACAAGCTGAGGGCTGCTGGGGGGAGGGTGTTTGAGAGAAGGTGGTGGGGTTATGGACATTGGGGAGGGTATGTGCTAGGGTGAGTGCTGTGAAGTGTGTAAACCTAGCGATTCACAGACCTGTACCCCTGGGGATAAAAATATATTATATGTTTATAAAAAATAAAAAATTAAAAAAAAAAGATTTCAGTGCCAGGGGCACCTGGGTGTCTCAGTGGGTTTAGCCTCTGCCTTCTGCTCAGGTCATGATCTCAGGGTCCTGGGATCAAGCCCCGCATTGGGCTCTCTGCTCAGTGGGGAGCCTGCTTCCTCCTCTCTCTCTGCCTGCCTCTAAGCCTACTTGTGATCTCTCTCTGTCAAATAAATAAAAATCTTTTAAAAAAAAAGGTTTCAGTGCCATCTTTTACATAAATAGGAAAACATAGTTATAATTTACATGGAACCACACAGACTAAAGAAACCCTGAAGGGGGCAGAAAAGCAGGAGGTGTCACAGTTCCTGATTTCAAGCTATACTATTGAAGCTAAAGTTATCAAAACAGCATGTTGCTGGCATAAAAAACAACAAATATGCCAATGGAACAGAACTGAACACCCAGAAATAAATCTAAGCATATGTGGTCAAACTAATATTTGACCAAAGAGCCAAATACACTCAAAGGAGAAACAGTTTCTTTAATAAATTGTGCTAGCACAATTGTATATTTACATGTAAAACAACGGAATTGGTCCTGTATCTTACACCACTCACAAAAATTAACTTGAAATGGATCAAATACTTAAATGTAACACATGAAATCATGAAACATGTAGAATAAACTTCTAAACAAAGGTCTTTATAATAACTTTTGGATATGGCATCTAAAGCACAAAGAAACATCAAAAATAAACTGATGGGATTACATCAACCTAAAAAGCTTTTATACAGCAAAAGAAAATATCAATGAAGTGAAAGGATAACCTATAGAATGTGGAAAATCATTTGCAACCTATATATCTGATAAGAGGCTAACATCCACAACATATCACATAATCATGCAACTCATTAGCAAAAAAGTAAATCACCCAATTTAAAGTGGATAAAGGACCAGAATAAGCATTTCCCCAAAAAGGAAATAGGTACATGAAAAGATCCTTAACATTACTGGTCATTAGGACAATACAAATTAAAACTACAAGGAGATATCGCCACATACCTGTTACATGGTAACAGGAAGAGAAAGAGTTAACAAATGTTACCATGGATATAGAGTAAAGGGAACCCTTGTGCACTGTTGATAACTTTGTAAATTGTTACAGCCACTATAGAAAACAGTATAAAGAATTCTCAAAAAAATAAAAATAGAACTACCATATGATCCAGAAACTCCATTGGGAATATATCCAAAAGAAATGAAAACATTAATTCAAAAACATATCTACACCCCTGTATACATAGCAGTATTGTTCATATAAGCAAAGACATGAAAACAACCTAATTGTCTATTGATAGTTCAGTGGATAAAGAATCTGTGAGATAGATAGATAGATGATCGATAGACTATAGATGTATAGATAGATAGATGATGACAGATACATACGTAGATAGGTGACAGATGCATAGGTTGACACACATACAATACTATTCCTCTATAAAATAATGCAGAAATCCTATCATTTGCAACAAACATCAATGCACCTTGAAGGCGTTAAGTGAAGTAAATCAAAGAAAACAAATACCACATTCACTTTTATGGGAAATCTTTAAAAAAGAAAAAAGAAACATATAAAAATAAAAAAGAGAACAGGCTTATGGCCACGAGAAGCAAATAGTAGATAATTGCATAATTTACTATGGTTGCTGCTATATGTTGTTTGGTCCATTCATTGTTTTTAGCTTTTATTATAGCAGCTTCCAGGAGAGAAGGACCATTCTTACAAACATTGCAAGTTTTCCATCCCACCTTCTTCAGGAATTAATTCAGATTTTAACATAGATGAGAATAAATCAGAGTGGCTTGTATAGAAGGGAGAGCTCTTTGTTCTCCCAAGCATAGTGAACTAACGCTAATTCATTAAATATTTACAAACATTTCTTTCCTTTGGTATAGGTCAGTCTGTTTGAATCAGATGTTCTTACATTAAAAAAAAAAAAAAGAAGAGGAAGAAGAAGAGAGAAAGAAAGAAAGGCATTCCAAACTGTAGAAATAAATAAAAACTTTTTTAAAAAGATGTTCTTACATTAAATAAATATGAGAGATTCCTATGATAAACTGTCCTCCAAGACTGACCCCCCAAAGTGACCATTGGGCTGTAATTGCATATAGTCCATTGTTTAAAAATCTAATATTCCTACATCTGCATCTTTGGGGTAAATACCCAGGAGTGCAATTGCAGGGTCATAGGGTAGCTCTATTTTTAATTTCTTAAGGAATCTCCACATTCTTTTCCAAAGTGGCTGCACCAACTTGCATTCTCACCAACAGTATAAGAGGGTTCCCCTTTCTCCACATCCTCTCCAATACATGTTGTTTACTGTTTTGTTAATTTTGGCCATTCTAACTAATGTAAGGTGGTATCTCAATGTGGTTTTGATTTGAATTTCCCTGATGGCTAGTGATGATGAACATTTTTTCATGTGTCTGATAGCCATTTGTATGTCTTCATTTGAACAGTGTCTGTTCATGTCTTCTGCCCATTTTTTGACATGATTATCTGCTTGGTGTGTGTTGAGATTGAGAAGTTCTTTTTTTTTTTTTTTTTCATTTGTGTGTTTCATTTGTGTGTGTGTGTGTGTGTGTGTGTATGTGTGTGTGTTTTAATTTCTTTTAAGCGTTAACAGTATTATTTGTCTTTGCACCACACCCAGTGCTCCATGCAATCCATGCCCTCTCTAATAGCCACCACCTGGTTCTCCCAACCTCCCACCCCCCACCACTTCAAAATCCTCAGACTGTTTCTCAGAGTCCATAGTCTCTCATGGTTCACCTCCCCTTCCAATTTCCCACAACTCCCTTCTCTCCATCTCCCCTAGTCCTCCAGGCTATTTGTTATGCTCCACAAATAAGTGAAACCATATATAATTGACTCTCTCTGCTTGACTTATTTCACTCAGCATAATCTCTTCCAGTCCCAGCCATGTAGCTACAGAAGTTGGATATTCATTTTTTCTGATGGAGGGATAATACTCCATAGTGTATATGGACCACATCTTCCTTATCCATAAGGACTCAACCGATACTAAAAGACTGAGATTATTCCCTGCACATTCTCAGATCACAATGCTTTGAAACTGGAGCTCAATCACAAGGAAAGGATCAGAAGGAACTCAAACACCTGGAAGCTAAAGATCACCTTGCTTAAGAATGCTTGGATCAACCAGGAGATCAAAGAAGAACTAAAACAATGCATGGAAACCAATGAGAATGAAGACACTTTGGTCCAATAACCTATGGCATACAGCAAAGGAGGTCCTAAGGGGAAATACATACCCATCCAAGCCTCTCTCAAAAAAATTGAAAAATCCAGAAAGCAGCAGATATCTCTACACCTTAAAGAGCTGGAGAATCAACAACAAATCAAACCAACACCACACATAAGAAAGGAAATCATCAAGATTGAAGCTGAAATCAATTATGTTGAAACCACAGATACAGTAGAACATATCAATGAAACTAGAAGCTGGTTTTTTGAAAGAATCAATAAGATCGATAAACCACTGGGCATTCTAATCCAAAAGAAAAGAGAGAAAGCCCAAATTCATAAAATTATGAATGAAAAGGGAGAGATCACAACGAACACCAAGGAAGTAGAAACAATCATCAGAAGTTATCAACAGTTATATGCCAATAAGCTAAGCAACCTAAATTAAATGGATGCATTCCTGGAGAACTATAAACTCCCTATATTGAACCAGGAAGAAATTCACAACCTGAATAGACAGATATCTAGTAATGAGATTGAAGCAGTGATCAAAAGCCTCCCAAAAAACAAGAGCCCAGGACCTAATGGATTCCCTAAAGAATTCTACCAAACTTTCAAAGAAGAAGTAACACCTATTCTCCTGAAGCTGTTTGAAAAAATTAAAGCAGAAGGAAAACTTCCAGACTCTTTCTATGAAGCCAGCATTATCCTGATCCCCAAACCAGGCAAAGACCCTACCAAAAAGGAGACCAATATCACTGATGAATATGGATGCTAAGATTCTCAACAAGATCCTAGCAAACAGTATCCAACAGCACATAAAAAAGATTATCCACCATAACCAGGTGGGATTCATCCCTGGGCTACAAGAATGGTTCAACATTCGCAAATCAATCAATGTGATAGAACAAATTAATATGAGAAGAGAGAAGAACCACATGGTCCTCTCAATGGATGCAGAAAAAGCAGTTGACAAAATCCAGCATCCGTTCTTGATTAAAACGCTTCAAAGTATAGGGA
The DNA here is from genome assembly GCF_022355385.1 of Mustela nigripes. NCBI lineage: Eukaryota > Metazoa > Chordata > Mammalia > Carnivora > Mustelidae > Mustela > Mustela nigripes. The sequence goes on along the minus strand of NC_081562.1, from coordinate 89,572,318 downwards.
TAGACGGAACATTCCTGAACTTGATCAAATCTTTCTATGAAAGACCCACAGCAAATATCATCCTCAATGGGAAAAAGCTTGCCGCCTTCCCGGTGAGATCAGGAACATGACAAGGATGCCCAATTTCACCACCTTGTTCAACATAGTATTAGAAGTCCTAGCAACAGCAATCAGACAACAAAGAGAAATAAAAGGTATTCAAATTGGCAATGAAGAAGTCAAACTCTCTCTATTCACAGATGACATGATTCTTTATATGGAAAACCCAAAAGACTTCACGCCCAAACTACTAGAACTCACACAGCAATTCAGCAACATGGCAGGATACAAAGTCAATGTACAGAAATCAGTGGCTTTCTTATACACTAATAATGAAAATACAGAAAGAGAAATTAGAGAATCGATCCATTTACTATAGTACCAAGAACCATAAGATAGCTGGGAATAAACCTAACCAAAGAGATAAAGGATCTGTACTCAAGGAATTACAGAACACTCATGAAGGAAATTGAAGGAGACACAAAAAGATGGGAGACCATTCCATGCTCTTGGATCAGAAGAAAAAACATTGTTAAAATCTCTATACTGCCTATGGCAATCTATACTTTTCTAGCCATTCCAATCAAAATTCCACCAGTATTCTTCAAAGAGCTGGAGAAAATAATCCAAAAATTTGTATGGAATCAGAAGAGACCCCAAATCGCTAAGGAAATGTTGAAAAACAAAAATGAAATGGGGGGCATCACATTACCTGATTTCATGCTTTAACACAAAGCTGTGATCACCAAGACAGCATGGTACTTGCATAAAAACAAACACATAGACCAGTGGAACAGAGTAAAGAACCCAGATATGGACCCTCTACTCAATGGTCAATTAATCTTTGACAAAACAGGAAAAAATATACAGTGGAAAAAAGACAGTCTCTTCAATAAATGGTACTGGGAAAACTGGACAGCTATATGTAGAAGAATGAAACTGGAATATTCTTTTACACCGTACACAAAGAAAAACTCAAAATGTATAAAGGACCTCAATGTGAGACAGGAATCCATCAGAATCATAGAGGAGAATATAGGCAGGAATCTCTTCAATATTAGCCACAGCAACTTCTTCAAGATATGTCTCCAAAGGCAAAGGAAACAAAAGCAAAAATGAACTTTTGGGATTCCATCAAGATCAAAAGCTTCTGCACAGCAAAGGAAACAGTCAAGAAAACTTGTACGGGAATTCAGTAAAGTGTCAGGATATAAAATCAATGCACAGAAATCAGTTGCATTTCTTTACACCAACAACGAGACAGAAGAAAGAGAAATTAAAGAGTCAATCCCATTTACAGTTGAACCCCAAACAATAGGATACATAGGAATAAACCTAACCAAAGAGACACAGAATCTATACTCAGAAAACTATAAAGTACTCATGAAAGAAATTGAGGAAGACACAAAGAAATGGAAAAATGTTCCATGCTCCTGGATTGGAAGAATAAATATTGTGAAAATGTCTATGCTACATAAAACAATCTACACATTCAATGCAATTCCTATCAAAGTACCATCCATCTTTTTCAAAGAAATGGAACAAATAATTGTAAAATTTATATGGAACCAGAAAAGACCTCGAATAGCCAAAGGGATATTTAAAAAGAAAGCGAAAGTTGGTGGCATCACAATTCCGGATTTCAAGCTCTATTACAAAGCTGTCATCATCAAAACAGCATGGTACTGGCACAAACACAGACACATAGATCAATTGAACAGAATAGAGAGCCCAGAAATAGACCCTCAACTCTATAGTCAACTAATCTTTGAAAAAGCAGGAAAAAATGTCCAATGGAAAAAAGACAGCCTCTTCAATAAATGCTGTTGGGAAAATTGGACAGCCATATGCAGAAAAATGAAATTGGACCATTTCCTTATACCACACACAAAAATAGACACAAAATGGATGAAGGACCTCAATGTGAGAAAGGAATCCATTAAAATCCTTGAGGAGAACACAGGCAGCAACCTCTTCAACCTCAGCCACAGCAACAGCTTCCTAGGAACATCGCCAAAGGCAAGGGAAGCAAGGGCAAAATGAACTATTGGGATTTCATCAAGATCAAAAGCCTTTGCACAGCAAAGGAAACAGTTAACAAAACCAAAAGACAACTGACAGAATGGGAGAAGATGTTTGCAAATGACATATCAGATAAAGGACTAGTGTCCAAAATCTATAAAGAACTTAGCAAACTCAACACCCAAAGAACAAATAATCCAATCAAGAAATGGGCAGAAGACATGAACAGACATTTCTGCAACGAAGACATCCAGATGGCCAACAGACACATGAAAAAGTGCTCCATATCACTCGGCATCAGGGAAATACAAATCAAAACCACAATGAGATATCACCTCACACCAGTCAGAATGGCTAAAATCAACAAGTCAGGAAATGACAGATGCTGGCGAGGATGCGGAGAAAGGGGAACCCTCCTACACTGTTGGTGGGAATGCAAGCTGGTGCAACCACTCTGGAAAACAGCAAGTAGGTTCCTCAAAATGTTGAAAATAGAACTGCCTATGACCCAGCAATTGCACTATTGGGTATTTACCCTAAAGATACAAACGTAGTGATCCAAAGGGGCACGTGAACTCGAATGTTTATAGCAGCAATGTCCACAATAGCCAAACTATGGAAAGAACCTAGATGTCCATCAACAGATGAATGGATCAAGAAGATGTGGTATACATACACAATGGAATACTATGCAGCCATCAAAATTAATGAAATCTTGCCCTTTGCGACAATATGGATGGAACTAGAGCGTATCATGCTTAGCGAAATAAGTCAAGCAGAGAAAGACAACAATCATATAATCTCCCTGATATGAGGAAGTGGTGATGCAACATGGGGACTTAAGTGGGTAGGATAAGAATAAATGAAACAAGATGGGATTGAGAGGGAGACAATCCATAAGTGACTCTTAATCTCTCAAAACAAACTGAGGGTTACTGGGGGGAGGGGTTTGGGAGAAGGGGGGTGGGGTTATGGACATTGGGGAGGGTGTGTGCTTTGATGAGTGCTGTGAAGTGTGTAAACCTGGTGATTCACAGACCTGTACCTCTGGGGATAAAAATATATGTTTATAAAAATTAAAAAATTAATTTAAAAAAAGAAAGATTTAAAAATAAATAAATAAATAAAAATAAAAATAAAAATTTAAAAAAATAAATAAAGAAATAAATAAAAATAAAACTGGGGGTATCACGTTACCTGATTTCAAGCTCCACTATAAAGTTGTGATCACCAGGACAGCGTGGTACTGGCATAAAAACAGACACATAGACCAGTGGAACAGAGTAGAGAGTCCAGATATGGACCCTCAACTCTATGGGCAAATAATCTTCGACAAAATAGGAAAAAATATACAGTGGAAAAAAGACAATCTCTTCAATAAATGGCGCTGGGAAACCGGACAGCTATATGTAGAAGAATGATACTCGACCATTCTCTTACACTGCACACAAAGATAAACTCTGTAACTAAAATGATAAACATTTATGAAAAATGGGCATTTCCAAACAAAATAGGAAGAACAGTAGCATTGAGATTTTTTAATTTTTGTAAATTTCTCTATTATTTCTTTTAAAAGAAAAGAGCTGGATTCTCCAATATGCTCCTTCATTCATCCAGTTACAGTATCAAACATTATGTTGCCTGTGGAAGGCCTACTATACATTTGTACAGGAGTGAAAGTGAAAAGGGCATAATAACTTGTTTTTAATATAAAATAGTTTTGATTTTCAGTCCTTCTTCTTTCAGAACTCCCAGGAGTTTCTAGACTATACTTAGAGTACCATGGTTTAAAAGCAAACACATTTTTTCTATTATTAATATAATAAAATACTATATTTTATTATTAGTTTTTGCTCAAAAAAATATACCAATTAATTTTCTCTACCAAGATTCTCTCTATCATCTCATTACTCTTCCAAATTAATATAGCATAACAGTTTTAGATTAGGTTTACCTTCCACTCAAAATTAAATTTAATGAGTGTGTATAATATTTCAAAAAAAAATTTATGGCAGGGGCACCTGGGTGGCTCGGAGGGTTAATCCTCTGCCTTGGGCTCAGGTCATGATCTCAGGGTCCTGGCATCAAGCTCTGCATTGGGCTCTCTGCTCATTGGGGAGCCTGCTTCCCTCTCTCTCTCTCTCCACCTGTCTCTCTGCCTACTTGTGATATATCTCTTTGTCAAATAAATAAAAGAAATCTTTAAAAAAATACTTTTATGGCAGAAATATTAAAGGCATACTTCAGGAAAATGAATGTGATCCCAAAAACCCTATGTGAAGGCTCAAGAATGATGAATAAAGAGAGAGGAGCAAGATGGCAGAAGATTAGGAGACCTAAATATCATTGGGTCCCAGGAGCTCAGCTAGGTAGTTATCAAACCATCCTGAAGACCTCAAACTAAGCAGGAGATCAAAGAGAACAAGAGCAGCAATTCTAAGAACAGAAATGCGACCACTTTCTGTAAGGTAGGACATGCAGAGAAGCGAATCCGAGGTGGTATACAGGCAGGGGAGGGGTTGGCTCCTGGTAAGGTTTGAAAAGTCTGCTTCACTGAGGGACATCACTTTAGAGTATAAGGGGGTGGGGGGGATGGAGTCCTCCCTGGGACAATGTGGTCATAGGACCCTCAGGGTCACAAAATGACCCTGAGGGGTGTCTGAGTGTGGCAGAGCACCTAGGTATCAGAGCAGGGATGCCAGCTGCAAAGATGGAGCCAAGAAGTGGGCTCTCAGCTTAGGATTACCTTAAACCATGATCCATGACACAGTTGGGCCACTGCTTTTCAGGCAAGGACCCAACAAGCAGCAGATCCAGGGAGACTCACGTTCCTCTGCTGTGAGGACCAGTGCAGGAGAATGCTACAGAAATCTGCTGGGTTTGGAGACTCCAAACGGGGCTATGCATGAAACAGAAATGCACTGTCACCGGTTGGGTGAGCACAGAGTGTGGCCAGAGACCAGGGAGATGGAATTGATTGACTGCTTTTCTCTGAGGATGCACTGAGGAGTGGGGCCAGAGCTTGGGAAGCCATCATTTTCATTCCCATCCTCCAAAGCTGTACAGAAAGCTTTCATGGAACAAAAGCTACCAAGAGCAAAACCAACCAGTTTACTTAGCCTGGCTACTTGCAAGGGCAGTGCAATTCATTTGAGAATCACTGCAACAGGCCTCTTCCCCAAGAAATTAGCAAGGACATCCAGCCAAGACCAAGTTCCCTGATCAATGAGAACTAAAAAACTTCAGAGCTACAGGAATACAGCATAGAATTCATGGCTTTCCCCCATGATTCTTTAGTCTTTCAAAGTTAAATTTTTTTAATTTAATTTTTTACTTTTTCTATTTTTTAAAATTTTTCAGATTTCCTATTTTGACACTTTAATCATTTTATCTCATCAATTCTTTTTAAAAATACTTTTTAAAATTTTCATTGTCACATTCTACCCCTTCATTGTATTTAACCATATTTTTTGCATATATAGGTTTTTCTTTCTTTAAAATTTTGGGAAACGGTTTCTTCTAACAGATCAAAATATACCTTAAATCTAGTGGATGGATTGGTTCTAGTCTCCAGCCTGAAATTTTCCAGAGAAAAAATGCTCTTTATTCTTTTTTTCAACCAACCTCTTATCAATTCCTTTTTTAGAATCTTTTTAAATTTTATCTTCACATTCGTATTCAATCCCTTAATCATGTTTACCCTTATTTTATATGTATATATATATATATATATATATATATATATATGTTTTTCTTTCCTTAAAATTTTTGTAGGCCGTTTTTTCTCACAGAACAAAATACACATGCATCAAGTGATCAAGTGTATGGCTCTATTCTATTAACCAATCATATATATACATATATATATATATATATATATATATTCTTTTTTTTGTTTATTTTTCTCCTTTTTTTTCTCCCCAGTTTTGGGTCTCTTCCAATTTAGTCAGTGTTTATTTTTCTGGGGTTGTTGCAAACTTTTTATTTTATTTTATTTTTTACCCTTTTAGTGTTTTGTTCTCTCATCCATCTATTCTTATCTGGATAAAATAACAAGGTAGATAAACCCACCTCAAAAAAAGATCAAGAGGCGGTACCAACAGCTGGGGACCTAATCAAATACGGACATTAGTAAGATGTCAGAAATAGAGTTTAGAATGACAATTATCAAGTTCTAGCTGGGTTCAAAAAAAAAAAAATCATGGAAAATACTAGAGAATCCCTCTTGGGAAAAATAAAATCCCTTTCTGGAGACTTAAAAGAACTAAAATCTAACCAATTTGAAAACAAAAAGCTATTAATGAGATGCAATAAAAACTGCAGGCTTGTACCACTAGGATAAATGAGGCAGAAGAGAGAATTATGATAGAGAAAACCAAATGATGGAAAATAAAGAAGCTGAGAAGAAGAGAGATAAACAACTACTGGACCATGAGGGGAGAATTCGAGAGATAAGTGATACCATAAGATGAAACAATACTAGAATAATTCAGATCCCGGAAGAAGGAGAGAGAGAGAGTAGCAGAAGGTATATTGGAACAAATTACAGCAGATAATTTCCCTAATTTGGCAAAGGGAACAAGCATCAAAATCCAGGAGATGCAGAGAACACCCCTCAAAATCAATAAAAATAGGTCAACACCCCATCATCTAATAGTAAAACTTACAAGTCTCAGTGACAAAGAGAAAATTCTGAAAGGAGCTCGGGACAAGAGTTCTGTAGCATACAGTGGTAGAAATACCAAATTGGCAGCAGACCTATTCAGAGAGACCTGGCAAGCCAGATAGGATTGGTATATATTCAGAGCAGTAAATGAGAAAAATATTCAGCCAAGAATACTATATCCAGCTAGGCTATCATTGAAAATAGAAGAGAAAAAAGGTTTCCAGGACAAACAAAAACTAGAAGAATTTACAAACACCAAACCAGCCCTACAGGAAATATTGAAAGGGGTCCTATAAGCGAAGACAGAGCCTGAAAGTAACAGACGAGAAAGGAACAGAGAAAATATACAGTAGCAGTGAAATTACAGGCAGTACAATTTCACTAAAATCACGTCTTTCAATAGTTACCCTGAATGTAAATGGGGTTAATGTCCCCATCAAAAGACACAAGATAGCTTTCCCTCTCTCACAATAACTTGCACTCTTCTTTTCCAACCCAGTCCCAGCAGAATGGCTTCTGTGAAGAAGGGTAAGAAGGGTAAGAAGGGCTGTTCTGCCATCGATGAGGTAGTGACCAGAGAAGGAGATGGGAACTCCAAATGTGAAACTGACATGAGGGCTCAACAAAGCTGTCTGGGTCAAAGGAATAAGGAACATTCCATTCCACATCCATGTGTGGTTGTCCAGAAACCGTAATGAAGATGAAGATTCTCCAAACAAGCTCTACACACTGGTCACCTATGTACCAGTCACCACTTTCAAAAATCTACCGACAGTTAACATAGATGAAAACTAATTGCTGATTGTCAAATAAAGGTATAAAACGGCCATCAATAAAAAAATAGACACAGGATATCAGAATAGATTTTTTAAAAAGAACTATCAATATTCTGTCTGCTAAAAAACTCACTTTAGACCCAAAGACACCTCCAGATTTAAACTGAGGGGGTGAAGTAAAAATTAACCATGCTAATGGCCATCCAAAGAAAGGTGGGGTGGCAAGCCTTACATCAGATCAATTAGATTTTAAGCCAAAAACTATGGTAAGAGATAAGAAAGGACATGATATCATAATTAATACAAGAAAATCTAAAAATTTTAAGTATCTATCCCTCGAACATGGGAGTAGCCAATTATATCAACCAATGAAGAACAAAATCGAAGAAAATATCAAAATAATACAATAATAGTAGGAAACTTTACCACCCCCACTCACTGAAATAGACAGATCATCTAAGCAAAAGATTGACAAGGGAATAAAGGCTTTAAATGACACACTGCACCAGATGGACATCATAGATATATTCAGAACATTCCATCTCAAAGCAACAGAATACACATTCTTCTCTAGTGCACATGGAACATTCCCCAGAACACATCACGTCTTGAGTCACAAATCAGGTCTCAATTGGTACCAAAAGACTAGGATCATTCCATCCATATTTTCAGACCAAAATTCTCCTAACCTAGAAGTCAATCACAAGAGGAAAGATGGAAAGAACAAATACATGGAGGCTAAAGAGCCTACTAAAGAATGAATGGGTCAGCCAGGAAATTAAAGTAGAACTTTAAAACTTTACGGAAACAAATGCAAATGAAAACACAACTGTTCAAAATCTTTGGGACACAGTGTAGGCAGTCCTGAGAGAAAAGTATATAGCAATACAAGCCTTACTCAAGAAACAAGAAAAGCCTCAAGTATACAACCTAACTCTACACCTAAAGCAGCTGGAGACAGAACAGCAAAGAAAACCTAAACCCAGCAGAAGAAGAGAAATAATAAAAATCGGAACAGAAGTCAATGAAATAGAAACCAAAAGAACACTAGAACCAATCAATGAAAGTAGGAGCTGGTCCTTTGAAAGAATTAGTAAGAGTAACAAACCCCTGACCAGATTTATCAAAAAGAAATGAGAAAGGACCGAAATAAATAAAATTATGAATGAAAGAGGAGAGATCACAACCAACACCATAGAAATAGAATTATAAGAACATATTAGAGCAACTCTACACCAGCAAATTTGACAGTCAGGAAGAAATGGATGCATTCCTAGAGACATAGAAACTATCAAAACTGAACAAGGAAATAGAAAACCTGGACAGAACAGACTCATAACCAGTAAGGATATTGAAGCAGTCATCAAAAATCTCCCAACAATCAAGAGCCCAGGGCCAGATGGCTTCCCAGTGGAATTCTGCCAAACATTCAAAGAAAAATTAATACATATTCACCTAAACTGTTCCAAAAAATAGAAATAGAAGGAAAACTTTCAAACTCATTTTATGAAGACAGCATTATGGTGATTCCAAAACCAGGAAAAGACCCAATCAAAAACAAGAATTATAGACCAAGATCCTTGATGAACATGGATGCAAAATTCTCACCAAAATACTAGCCAATAAGATCAAGCAGTACATTAAAAGGATTACTCACCACTATCAAGTGGGATTTACTCAAGGGCTGCAAGGTTGCTCAACATTCACAAATGAGTCAATGTGATACAATACATTAATAAAAGAAAGAACAAGAACCATATAATACTCTCAATAGATGCTGAAAAAGCATTTAGCAAGGTACAGCATCCTTTCTTGATCAAAACTATTCAAAGTTTAGGCATAGAGGGTATATACCTCAATATCATCAAAGCCATCTATGAAAAAACCCACAGCAAATATCATTCTTAATGGAGAAAAACTGAGAGCTTTTCCCCTAAAGTCAGAAACACAGCAAGGCTGTCCACTATCTCCACTGCTACTCAACATAGTACTAGAAAGCCTAGCCTCAGCAAGCAGACAACAAAAAGAAATAAAAGGCATCGGAATCAGCAGGGAAGAAATCAAACTATCACTCTTTGCAGATGATATGATACTTTCTGTGGAAAACCCAAAATACTCCACTCCAAAACTGCTAGAACTCATATAGGAAATCAGTAAAGTGTCAGGATATAAAATCAATGCACAGAAATCAGTTGCATTTCTATACACCAACAGTAAGGCAGAGAAAGAGAAATTATGGAGTTGATCCCATTTACAACCATTTACAGTTGCACCCAAAACCATGAGATACCTAGAATAAACCTAACCAAAGAGGCAAAGAATCTGCACTAACAAAACTATAAAGTACTAATGAAAGAAATTGAGGAAGACACAAAGAAATGGAAAAACATCTCATGTTCATGAATTAGAAGAAAAAATATTGTGAAAAAGTCATGCTACCTAAAGCAATCTACACATTTAATACAATCCCTATCAAAATACCATCTTTTGTTTTTCAAATAAATGGAACAAATAATCCTAAAATTTATATAGAACTAGAAAAGACGCTGAATAGCCAGATATAGGTTGAAAAAGAAAACCAAAGTTGGTGGCATCACGATGCCAGACTTCAAGCTCTATTATAAAGCTGTCATCATCAAGACAGTATGGTACTGGCACAAAAACAGACACACAGATCAATGGAACAGAATAGAGAGCCCAGAAATAGACCCCCAACTCTATGGTCAACTAAACTTCAACAAAGCAGAAAATAATGTCCAGTGGAAAAAAGACAGTCTCTTCAGCAAATGGTGTTGGAAAAATTGGACAGCCACATGAAGAATGAAATTGGACCATTTCCTTATACTACACACAAAAATAGACCCCAAATAGATGAAGGACCTCAATATGAGAAAGGAATCCATCAAAATCCTTGAGCAAAACACAGGCAACAATCTCTTCAACCTCAGCCACAGCAACTTCTTCCTAAAAACATCACCAAAGACAAGGGAAACAAGGGCAAAAATGAACCATTTGGACTTCTTTAAGATCAAAATCTTTTGCACAGCAAATGGTCAACAAAACCAAAAGACGGTTGACAAAATGGAAGAAGATATTTGCAAATGACATATCAGGTAAAGGGCTAGTATCCAAAATCTATAAAGAACTTGTCAAACTCAACACCCAAAGAACAAATAATCCAATCAAGAAATGGACAGAAGACATGAACAGACATTTTTGCAAAGGAGACATCCAGATGGCCTCAGACACACACACACATACAAAAAGTGTTCTATATCACTCGGCATCGGGGAAATACAAATAAAACCACAATGATGTACCACCTCACACCAGTCAGAATGGCTAGAATTAACAAGTCAAGAAATGACAGATGCTGGCGAGGATGCCGAGAAAGGGGAACCCTCCTACGCTGTTGTTGGGATTGCAACTGGTGCAGCCAATCTGGAAAACAGCATGGAGTTTCCTCAAAAAGTTGAAGATAGAATTACGCCACAACCCTGCAATCTCACTACTGGGTATTTACCCTAAAGATACAAATGTAGTGATTCAAGGGGGCACATGCACCCAAATCTTTCTAGCAACAAAGTCCACAATAGCCAAACTATGGAAAGAACCTAGCTGTCCATCAACAGATGAATGGATAAAGAAGATGTGGTATATATACATGATAGAATACGATGCAGCCATCCAAAAAATGAAATCTTGCCATTTGCAAAGACGTGGATGGAACTAGAGGGTATTTTGCTAAGCGAAATAAGTCAATCAGAAAAAGACAATTATCATATGATCTTTCTGATACCAGGAATTTGAGAGGCAGGGCGGGAGTGTTGGGGGATAGGGAGGAAAAAAATGAAACAAGGTGGGGACTGGGGAGGGAGACAAACCATAAGAGACCCTTAATCCCAGGAAACAAACTGAGGGTTGCTGGGAGGTGGGGGTAGGGATAGGGTGACTGGGTTATGGACATTGGGGAGGATGTGTGCTATGTTGAGTGCTGGGAATTGCGTAAGACTGATGAGTCACAGATCTGAACCACTGAAGCAAATAATACATTAATTTAAAAAAAAGAATGATAGGATGCCTGGATGGCTCAGTTGGTTAAGCGACTGCCTTTGGCTCAGGTCATGATCCTAGAGTTCAGGATCAAGTCCCACATGGGGTTCCCTGCTCGGCATGGAGTCTGCTTCTCCAGCTGATGTCTCTCCTCTCATGCTCTATCTCTCATTCTCATGCTCTCTCACTCTCAAATAAGTAAATAAAATCTTTTAAAAAAATAAAAATAAAAAAAGAATGGTGAATAAAGAAATGGTTTAATAGATAAATGTAAATAAATAGTATTATGTAATGTTATATAAATTTCAAAAATAAGACTAAAATTAAATGAAAGCAACGGAGTAAAAAATGACAGCATTAAAGAGGTCTAATGTCTTGTATTGTTTAGGAAAATGATAAACATTTAGTAATTGCCCCTTGTTAAGTTAAATGAGCCTGTGGAAATTTCTAGGAATAATACTAATACTAATAATCTAATAATAATAATCTAATAATACTAATACTAATAATCTGTTAAAAATAACCAATTCAAAAGAAAAAGAAAAAGGAAAACACACAGAAACAGGGATTAAAAAATCTGGTCAAAGAAATAAATCCAAAAATCAGTGCTATAATAAATTTAATTGCCTAACTAGTATAGTCAAATGGCAAATATTTTCCAACTGAATTTATAAAACAATATGTTTATGTCTTATGTTTAAGTTACACATTCAAATATTAGAACAATAAGAGCAAAAATGTTGGAAGTGTCCTAGTGCAACAGTACCCATCTGATTGACAAAATTAAGATTGTTAGCACCCAGTGCTGGTGGTGATAAAAGACAAGGAGATGCACGCATTCCATCAATATGACATATGATACATATTTTTTAAAGAAAACAATTAAGAAACATCTACTAAACACCTACCAAAATGGAAAAGCATAGAAGTTTTGATTTAACAATTTTGCTTTTGGGAATGTATTTCATACAGAAAATACAGGCAGTACATCATTATGTGTGCAGAAAGATGTTTATTAGTAGCAAAAACATAAACAAAGTGAATACTCAACAATAAAAGAATGGCTAAAGAAGTAGGGAGAATATACTGCATGAGATCTAGCTTCTTACCAAATTTTTCAGTGCATAATACTGAATTGTTAACTATAGGCACTATGCTGTACAGATCTCTAAAACTGACTCATGTTGCATAGCTGTTGCATGACACCTGGGAAACAACTCACCATTTTCTGTTCCCCTAGCCTCTAACCACCACCACCATTTGACTCTATTTCTATAAGCTTAACTATTTTAGATACCTCAGCAAGTGGAGTCATAAACTTTTATTCTTCTGTGGCTGACTTATTTTGCTTAGCAAGTGCCTATGGTTTACAACTCATATGGTACACTTCAGATTTTTTGAAAGGCAGATCCTTAAGTATTCTCACCATTCAAACAACCAAGAGGCTCCTGGGTGGCTCAGTTGGTTAAGCGTCTGTTTTCAGCTCAGATCTTAATTAGGGTCCCCGGATCAAGCCAGGCTCCCTGCTCAGTGAGGAATCTGCTTCTCCCTCTTCCCCTCGCCTACCCTTTTATTCTGCTCTTTCTCTCTGTCTCAAATAAATATATAAAATCTTAAAACGACAACAATCAAACAAGTAAAGCAAAACCAAACCAAAGAGGGGCACCTGGGTGGTTCAGTCTGTTTAAGCAGCTACCTTCCACTCAAGTCATGATCCCAGGGTCTTGGGATTGAGTCCTGTGTGGGACTCCCTGCTCAACAGAGACCCTGCTTCTCCCTATCCCTCTACCTGCCTCTGTAATTGTGCTCTCTATCTCTGTCAAATAAATTTTTTAAAATCTTAAAAAAAAAAAATCAAGAAAACAATGGGGCAGGAGCAAACTGTTGGAGGTAATGGGTATGTTTGCAACCCTGATGACAGCAATGGCTTCACTAGTGTATGCATATTTCCAAATTCATTAAATTGTATATATTAAGGGTGCCTGGGTGGCTCAGTGTGTTAAAAACCTCTGCCTTCGGCTCAGGTCATGATCCCAGGGTTCTGAGATAAAGCCCCACATCTGGCTCTCTGCTCAGCAGGGAGCCTGCATCCCCCTTCTCTCTCTGCCTGCCTCTATGGCTACTCGTGATCTCTCTCTCTGTCAAACAAATAAATAAAATATTTTTTAAAAATTAAAAAATAAATTGTATATATTAAATATATGCAGTTTCTATATCAATTAGACCTCAATAAAGCTGTTAAAAAAGTTAATAAGGGGAAACCCACAAAATTTTCAGAAAGGCAAAAAACCTGACTCAGAAAATGAGTAGAAACTAATTTTGAACATGCTGCTTAGTATTGGCAACCACACTTGTGTCACCATCAATAATACAGGACAGTGAAATAGTACCACAAGAAAAAGGGAAAAGATTTTCATTCATTAGATCCTATCATCATTACCAATAGTGTTCATTTAAAACTATTAAGTTTTCTTACCATTATTCTTTCAAATTCAAAAGCCCCAGGCAAAAGCATCAAATTATCTGACTCCTGGTCATATGCCTATAACCTAGCTTCCAGGAACAGAGAGATAAGCTTTTCAATCTTCAGATTTCCATAAAAGGAATGAGGGTACATCCCCACCAATAAATGTACATGGGCAGCTTCCCAAATAGAGCAGGTGTTTAAATGCTAGGCAACCCAATAATAATAATTTTCTGACAAAATTATTATTATTTAAGCATCACCCAGTTAGAATGTCCTCCAAGAATTGAGAATTAAAATTGTATCATGGCTACATATTGATTTTTTTCCTATCTGGTTTCCATTTCCTCTTTCTCAACAATGCCTGATTTATTTTTGAGGCATTAACAGTTTCCAGTTTGATAGTCTACTGCACTCAATCTAGGCATCCCATCTTCCTTTAGTGAATGGATGGGCCCATAACAAATGAAGGCCAATTTGAAGTCAGCAGAGTGACTAAGATAATAACATGATTTCTAACTTGTGACATTCTCTTCCAAAGGGTCCCTGCAATACCACACCTCTATGTCCTGCTTCATTCTCTGCAGTGTGTTTAGTCTTACCCTATTTTAAATCTTGTTCTTCTGCATATCAATTCTGTATGTCACCAATACTCTTACCTTTCTAATAAATAACTTTCTGTCTAGGTTATTTAGTTTTTATTACTTGTACCCAAAACTCTAAACAAATAGCCAAAATTGATTTCAGAGTACACGGTTGTAACTGAATCAGGTAAAATTAGCCAAAACTATAAGAAAAAGAAACTCCATTTTATATTGGGAATAGAACCTAGACATTCACACCATTTGTGGCAAAACTGTCCTTTAACTTATGACATTAATTAAATGGTTAAATGGAATCATGTGCCCATGAAAGCAAGAATGTGATAAACCTTCTAGTCAGCGTCATGAGATAAAAGTATGGCATGATTGATCAAAAGACTACAACATAGTGTAAGTACTTCTGATAACGTAAAAATTAAGTTTAGATTTTTAAATTCACACCATTAGGGCACCTGGGTGGCTCAGCTGGTTGAGCGGCTGTCTTTGGCTTGGATCATGATCCCGGGGTGCAGAGATGGAGTCCCGCTACAGGTGCCCTGCTCGGCAGGCAGTCTGTCTGCCTCTGACTTTCTCCCTCTTGTGCTCTCTCTCTCTCTCTCATTCTCTCCCTCATAAATAAATAAATATAATTTAAAAATAAATAAATAATAAATAAATAAATAGATTCACACGCTTATATAGGAAATTTCTGTCACCGTTAAGATAATCTCATATTTTGAGCTGCAAAGATTAAAATAGCAGAAAACTTAAACCCCAGGGTATGATTTTTTGGTTTTGCTGATTACAAAATATCTCCGTTCATACCTCTGACATCTCTTACACGAGTAAACTCTGGACATCTGGGTATGTAGATTATTTGCAACAATTTGAATATCCTGATATTTTTGACACCCTACCCCAACCACATTTGCATAGGAAACAAACCCACTCATTTTCCTGATGGAGCTCTTTTCTACCTGCTCTAAGATGCTAGGACTCTTGAGGACATTTCTTGAAAGAAGAAACTAATTCCCTTTACATCCATCCTATTCCTAATTTTCATGAGTGCAGTTACCAGAATCAGAACCCAGCACACTGAGAGAGGAATAGTACTCCAAAGCAGAAGCAGAATTTGTAAAACACTGGCTTTAAATTTGACTGTTTTTTGGATACATCCTGGCAAAATGCAAAGTATGTTGAAATGAATGAATTTTGAGGGCTCTTTTAGTGGTGAGATAGATACTGGGTAGAATTTGTACTTACCAGAGATTTTTAAATTAATGCGCTGATTCATGCAAATAGTCTAACTGTTTGCTGGATTGATAAGTACAACCCACAAATTAATAATGGATGTCTCTAAAGAAGTTGGGACAGGGTTGCTGGGGGGAGGGGGCTTGGGAGAAGGGGGGGTGAGGTTATGGACATTGGGGAGGGTATGTGTTTTGGTGAGTGCTGTGAAGTGTGTAAACCTGGCGATTCACAGACCTGTACCCCTGGGGATAAAAATATATTATATGCTTATAAAAATAAAAAATTAAAAAAAAAAGAAGTTGGGACAAAAATAAAACTGAGAAAACTTAAATTCAATCTCTTTAGGAGACAGTGATGATGAGAAGGATTAACCATTGATGTTCTGGTCTCATACACCTGGGTTAGATGCCCCTGAGGTATCAGAAAATCTTCCCTTCCTCAGTGACAAGAGCAACAACCCTTAGCTTCCAAAACATCTTGATACTTCTCTCTAAGTATGTTGATGTGAGACATTAAAGTGAAATGCTGCTCCCTCCACCACTGAACATTGTGTAGTAAATGTTTCCAATAGCATGGGATTAAACATATTTAGCTCCTATTTAGAAATTCTTTGCCAGGGGCACCTGGGTGGCTCAGTGGGTTAAGCCGCTGCCTTCGGCTCGGGTCATGATCTCAGGGTCCTGGGATTGAGCCCCACATCGGGCTCTCTGCTCGGCGGGGAGCCTCCTTCCCTCTCTCTCTCTCTCTCTGCCTGCCTCTCTGTCTATTTGTGATCTCTCTCTGTCAAATAAATAAATAAAATCTTAAAAAATATATTTTTGCCAATTTCGCACTTTCTAATTTCCTGTAATGCTGACTAAACAACTCACCCTTTCCAGCCTTACAATTGTGGATGTGCAGACAGAACCAAACAAAATTTACATGTCTAATTATTTAGGTTTTGCTTAAGTCATCCAAAGTTAATTTATGTAAGTTGCCACAAAAGCAACCTAAGTACAAGATATTCAGTTGAAGAAACTGATGCCAGTTGTCTTAGTGCCAAACAATGTAAATAAATAGATGATTTTTAAATGTTGGTAAGGGTAAAAGAAACTATTTCAAAACCTAGAACCCATATTTCATAAAAATGAACAAATAGGAAAATCAGTCTCTGGTTAAAGTTCTTGTTTTCATTTTTTGTTTGTTCACAAAATTGAAATAATTAAGAAATTACTTTGAAACTAATTCAATTTCTCATATGTTCACTTCGACATTGCTTTTTTCTTTTTTTAATTATTTTATTTATTTATTTGACAGAGATCACAAGTAGGCAGAGAGGCAGGCAGAGAGAGAGGAAGGGAAGCAGGCTCCCCACTGAGCAGAGAGCCCAATGTAGGGCTCGAGCCCAGGATCCTGAGATCATGACCCAAGCCAAAGGCAGAGGCTTTAACCCACTGAACCACCCAGGCACCCCATACATTGCTTTTTTCTTATACCATCTCTTCCCTCTTCCTCTACCTCACTAGGCTTCACAAGTAAGTAGCTTTGTCCTCACTCAGACCTCTAGAATAATAGCTTACACACATTCAAAATTTTTATTGATTTTATGACCAACATTGCTTTCAGGGGACTGGACAAAATGACATCTGATAATCAACATACGAGAGTAAGTATAACAAACAATTCAATGTCAACTCAACATTACCATATTTTTCAATATCTAATCAGTTCAGCTTCTCCAATCACCAAAAAGGTGAAATCTCATAATAAGAAGTTGAAATTATCTTAAGGAAAAGACATTGAAGCAAGTTCTGGGCACTTGTCCACAGTGATTAATGTAATCATTCTAACCTATGTTAGTGAATTTCAAATCAGTGCTTAATTACCATTTACAACTATCAGAGCCAGAGAATGTTAACATCCTGGCAATAGAAAATATTATTATAAATGCCTTCACCAAAGTTCTCCATCATTACACTAAATATTAGGTAACCATCAATAATACATAAAATTTAAAGACAAAATTCAATACATGATGTTATAGGGCAATTAATATACATGCATATCCAAAAACTTGTTAATCAAGAAAGATGAATCCTGCAATACAACACAACAAATAAGTTAATAGTGTTTGAGAAACTGAGTTCACTCTTCAGCCTCTCAAGTTGGTATCGGTATTAAAAGATTTTTCTATGTGGATTTTTGTGTACAATTTTAAAATAACCCCTAAATAACAACTTGTGATGTCTATGGTGCAGAATGTAATCTTCAAAGTCTCTTGGATGTAGCAGTGTTTCATAAGCAATCCATGCATCATTTTTTTTAAAAAAAGACTTTGTCAACGAAAGTCAACAGAAGGTTGGTAAGACATTGGGATGTTCCAATGGCATCTTGATGGCACAAGTAACAAGAAAGATATACATTATATAAATTAGGCACTACTTTTCGTAGAAGGCCCAGAAAAAAAATTACCAAAGAAAGTGTTTATGGCAATGGAAAGAAAATCATAAAGACCTTACTGAGCACCTTTGGAAGTATTCTGCCTTGGCTTTCAACTTTCCCAGATTCCTTCAAACATTTAAAGTGGAATACTTTTATCTGTTAAGGTTACAAAGCAGGAAATATGAATCAACCAGACAAAAACTAAAGCAAAAGAATCTAGGCTGTATTTTTATCCAATATTCTATTGCCTTTTCCCAACAGTTCTTAGTAACCTGCACTTGTTAGATCTACAACAGAGTAATACTCTAACAGTAATGGAAATCCAATGGAAATATATAAAACCTAAACCTAAAAAGGGTATTTTCCAGAATAATAATAATCGAGGACAATGATCACTTTCCCAAGCTGATTTGGATTCCTATTTTGCTCTCAAATAATGTTTTTCTGAAATATCAATTAAATGGTTGCCTCTGAGTACCAAAAATAATGGTAGATCCACAGGTTTAGGGAGGAGGGGATAAATATAACCTTGATATTTTAAAATAATTTTGCAGATCTCTTTCTTATATAATTATTAATCAAATCTCTAACCCTAATAAACGTTAGCCCACAACATGAATGCTTGTGTATTCATCAAAGAAAGCTTTTCTGTCTAAACAAAAATTGAAAAAAAAAAGGGGGGCCTAATCAGATACCCATGTTTTAGGCTTTCACAATGCCAAGTACATGGACAAAACTGGTCACTATATCTTATTTCTTAGGTTTAGCTTTTTTTCCACATTTGATTTTGTTTGGACTTAAGTATTAACTGGCTTCAGTTATTTGAAATATAGTTATATTCTGAAATATCAGAAATTCAGCATTTCAGTTTCGCTGAATTATTACTTAGAGCACTTGTAAAAATAGTGACCTGTTATGATTTTCTCTAGAACTTGGCTTCCCTTGATACCTGTCAAATCTGTGGGTTGCTGCTGCATTAACCACTCTTCTCTCAATTGACATTTGATGCTTAGCACTAATAACAATTTTATTACTCCTTAACCAAGTTAATAAACACACTCATACATACAAAAAACATAACACATACATGCACACACTCATTAAAGTTATTGTAAGGCCTTATGATATTTTTAACTGAGATTCTCAAGCTAATTTCATTTCAATATGATGCTTTCACTAACTGCATATTATTCAAAACATAGAAAGCATGAGTTGTAAAATATCATAAACATCCTAAAATGTTTTCATTGTATAATAGCAAAGTAGAGATGACTGTGTCATTCAAAGAAAATCAAATAAAATGTCTTAATTTATAAAATAATGCAATTTTCACATGTTTCTTCTTTGGCCACTTTAATTCGACAAAGATCACTGGTTATTCTACCTTTCCCTTTCCTCCTCATTATATTCACATGCTCTCTTATCTTTTGCCTGACATGGAAACCAAAGCATAACACTAACATTTATACTAACTACCATTTGCATATAAACCACTGGGTCACACAGTTTCTAAGTTAATCATTATATCAGGTATTTTCTGCATTTCTATTTTACTTACTCACACAGGGAAGCAAAACTATAAAATTCTATACTTCCCCATTTGCATATTACTGCCTACGGAGTGAAAAATACATAACCCTTTATAGAAATGCAGTAGATTTCCATGGTGTCCAGAATTTTCAGATTTAATATTGCCTTGAGAAAAAGTAAATATGTTATTTGGAGCTTTCTTTACAGGATGTTATTAATGCTGTGGAATAAAACAGTTGAGGTGCATTTTTCCTTGAGGGGGTGGGTTTTTTTATTTTTTAAGTAAACCTGAGCTTTAAAATGCCTCAGTCTAGAAGATCAAGGATACAAAATCAGTTGGTACAAGAAACAGTAGAACAGGTGGAAGCAGATTTAAAGCACAACTTTTTTCTTCCATAGGACTTTTTTCATGGCATCTTTAACATCCTTATTTCTTAGAGAGTAGATTAAAGGGTTCAGCATAGGTGTGAACAAAATATAACATACAGAAGCCACTTTACGAAGTTCAGGGTTACTTGGAGGTGTGAGGTAGACAAAGGAGACAGTCCCATAGAGCAAACTTACAACCCCCAGGTGGGAGCTGCAAGTGGAGAAGGCTTTCTTCCTCCCTTCACTGGAGCGGATTTTTAAGACTGCAGACACAATATACATGTAAGATACCACAATAACAACTATTGTGGGCAAAATAATGAGCACAGCCAGACTAAATGACACCATCTTATTCATAAAGATATTGGAACAGGAGATCTTCTCAATTGGGTTGGAATCACAGTAGAAGTGATCAATGACTCGGGAAGCACAGAAAGACATTGAGAAGGTTACACTGATTTGAAGGATGGAACTGACCCAGCCACAGAGATAGGAACCAGCCACCAACTGCATACAGAGGCTTCTTGACATGCGGACAGTATAGAGGAGTGGGTTGCAGATGGCAATGAAGCGATCATAGGCCATGGCTGCCAGGACAAAAGCCTCTGTGACCATGAAGAGTGCATAAAGAAATAGCTGAGCCACACAACCTGCAAAAGATATGGTCTTTTTCTGAGACAGGATGTTGACCATGGCTTTGGGTACAATCACAGTGGAGTAGGAGAGGTCAATGATGGAGAGATTGCCTAGGAAGAAATACATTGGTGTGTTCAGCCGGGGATCAGTCACAATGATGCCAATCATGCTAAGGTTCCCCAAAAGAACCATCCCATAAACAATCAGGAATAGTAGAAAGAGGAGACTGTGGAGCTCTGGACGAACCCTGATGCCTACAAGAATGAAGTCAGTCACTTCTGAATGGTTGTCTCCGCCCTTGTCACCCATGGCAAATTTCTGCTTTAAAGTACAATAGAAAGTCAACAGATGAAGTTTCCATTATTTCTCTACCATCACATATAATACTTTACATTTTAAAAAAAACTTATAGTTGACAGAATCCTTTCAAGTTAAGTCCCATTAAGTTTACACACATGAGAAAATTCAAGATGAGAGATATTGATGTGCCTAAGGTAACAAAACTGGTTAAGGCAACACAACTGTTAAGGTTCTAACTAGAATTTGAAGGTGAAATATTTTGTATTCAAGTTTACTGTGAATTTCAACACAACAAAGTCTGATACATCCTTATGTCTTTCTATCTTGTCACACAGATGGTTTGCAAGATGTCATTTGTGATTTCAAAGTACTAAAGTCTAATTCTTGATACTAAGAAAAAGACACTTCCTTAAATTTCATTGATCATTTTACATTCATTTTTGTAATAATACTTTGCTTCAAAACAGTAAAAATAATAATCTAGCAAAAGAAAGATAAAAGTTCTTTTCAAGGGGTGCCTGGGTGGCTCAGTGGGTTAAAGTCTCTGCCTTCAGCTCAGGTCATGATCCCAGGGTCCTGGGATTGAACCCTGCATCTGGCTCTCTGCTCAGCAGGGAGCCTGCTTCCTCCTCTCTGCCTGCCTCTCTGCCTACTTGTGATCTCTGTCAAATGAATAAATACAATCTTTAAAAAAAAAAGTCTTTTCAAAATAATATGAACTTTCTACCAAAAAGAGCTCTTACAACAGCAAGTAAATTACCAAGGTGTTAACGGTCTTATTTGATATCTTTAAAAATAAAAGCAGACTTTAACTTCCGGAAAAAGTCTAATTTTATTTAAATGCAAATAAAATGTGATCAATGTCTTTAGAATTTGTATCCTGTAAAGTTTGTTGATATTGTTTTTCTCTGTATAAATCTGTCAAGAAATCCATGTCATCTCCAACTTCAAAACTTGAGAAAACATTAGAAACTTCAAAGTGAAGAATAAATCAAAATGTAAAAAGAATGTATTGGATTAAAAAGCAAGTTTTATTAAACTCTTTTTTTAAGATTTTATTTATTTATTTATTTGACAGACAGAGATCACAAGTAGGCAGAAAGGCAGGCAGAGAGAGAGAGAGAGAGAGGAGGAATCAGGATCTCTGCCGAGCAAAGAGCCTGATGCTGGGCTCGATCCCAGGACCCCAGGATCATGACCCAAGCCAACAGCAGAGGCTTTAACCCATTGAGCCACCCAGGTGCCCCACACTTTATTAAACTCTTAACCTGATGGTCAAAGCTCAGTAGTTTTAAAAATAAAATTTGATTTTCTAGAAATATCTAAATTAACCTATTTGATTTAGGGTTACCTGCTAA
The DNA here is from genome assembly GCF_022355385.1 of Mustela nigripes. NCBI lineage: Eukaryota > Metazoa > Chordata > Mammalia > Carnivora > Mustelidae > Mustela > Mustela nigripes. The sequence goes on along the minus strand of NC_081562.1, from coordinate 89,549,852 downwards.
GCAATCAAGGCAACATTGGTTAATGTGAGATATTTTTGTATTTTCCTATGAAACAACACACTTGATGTCAATTAAGGATGACCTCACACATCTTTTCTCCTTTGGTAGCATTTAAAGCAAGTGTAACTTATGCTTTCAAGGAAAGGTACACAGATAAGAAAAACCAGCAAATGATCCACAAAATGTCTTTATTGAACTTGATATGAGTGATACAGTAGTAATCAAAATTAGAGAGTATTCAGAGTTTCTCCTGACTCTCTATACTCCCTCAATTGTAAGAGGTTTACTTTTTTGTTGACTGTCTACAAAAATCCCTCAGATCCCAAAGCCTTCATGACTTTCTTTGCTTCTTTCATTTGTTGCCTCTACCAGCAACTCTGTCAAAGAAGGGCATGAAATTAATTCATATAGATTCAAATTAAGAGGAACAAATGACAAATGAAATATAGCACTATTCTAAGTCTTTACTCTACTGCCCCACCATTTTGGAAATCCATTCAAGTAATTGTATAGTAATTTCATTTTATTAGGAGGCAGGAAGATGAATTAGGTTTACAGTTTAACACCCATGAAGATACTGATATTTTATTCTAGAACTAATAGAACAAAACTTTTTTTAGGCAAAAAACTGAACAGAGCAGTTTCAAGCACCAATCATCATTTGCTGGTTTGGAATGGGGAAAAAGAGGACAGTTAAAGAAAATAGGAAGCCCTTTTAAGACATGCTAACCTTTTTTCACTCGCAACTCTTCTCTCTGCAAGGAGACACCAGCTTTGTAGGTCTTGTCCTTTGGTCTTATTTACAAAGAAGGAGGAGAAGAAAAAATCTTAAGTTCTTATACCAAATCGTGTCATTTTTTGATACTACATCAATGAAAAAGACTATCAATATTTCAAGGATATATATTTTCATCTGTCTGATTATCCATTAATATGTTTATTCAATATTTTTGAGTACCTGTTATGGGCCAAGCATTTTGCCTGGCTCTGATTATAAAGAAAAAAAAGAACTGAAAGCAATACTAGCTTTGTGGAATGATATGATCCTGGATATGAGGTATTTATTATAATATTGCAACTACATTTATTTAATGCATCACTAAATGTCTAGTATTAAGCAAATAAATTCACTGCTTGCCTTTTAAAGAACATGTTTTTTTTTTTTTAACTGTGGATAATAATACTTTTAGCTATGAGGTTCTATGACCATAGGAACCTTAGTTTAGGCAGGCTTTTGAGAGCAATCCTGACGTTAAATGTTCCATATTACATTCTGACGATACTGTGTCACAATTTTTGGTTCAGAGAGTGCTGTCAGAGTACCTGTAAGGAAAAGGAGATGGATCTAACCTAGAGTAATAAAATACAGTAAAGTAATATTGTTTATCACTTTTATACAAAATTATAGACTAAGGCTGATGAAAGATTCCCCTCTATTCATAAACGAATGATAAATAGCCAATACTAGGTATAAAATAATCAAAACAGCAATGATGGAAGATTTTTATGATTGTGAAGCTTTCTGAGCAATGGAAAAGAGAGATAAACAAATAATAGAATATACATCACTAAGACTATCTTTTAAACCTCAGTTATCATATTCCCAGTCTGATTTAGTTATGGTCTTTCTTCAAGCAATAGACTATATAAATCATTGAGATTTATTTTTACCTTGATAGCTTTTAATTTATGGCATATCACATTCTGATACTCAAAAACTGTCTTTTAACCATATATAAAATGTTCATGGTTATCTTATTGAGTGATTAAATAGATACAATTGCTTTTTAATTATTCTTACCTGAACTTATATTTCTTTTCTATCTTGTGAACTTGTTCATGGGACACTACAGAAATTCAAATTCTTTTCCTTTCATCTGGAAAAGAAGATGTATTTTAAAAATAAAACTATCAATGACAATGACAAAATTAAACATCCCAAACAATGTTTAATCCCCAACAAAATAACAACCTCCTTAAGCATGGCATGACCATGTTCTTTGTTAGTGCCATTGCCCATAGGTCCATAACTTTCCATTACCTGTTATTAAAGTTTGCTCTTTCTTTAATATAATTTTTTTGAAAACCTGTTGTATCAATCTTCCTGAACACTGAGTGAGGATGATGGACTAAGAATCTTTCTCTTTAAGAATAGTGGTATTTCCCTACTAAATTTGAAATAAGAGCCAATGAAGCTAAGAAATCAACCTGCATGAAAATCTCCATGTTCAGGTGTTTTGCAGGTCTTAGAATGAAGATGGCCACAAAACAGAAATTTAAGACCAGTAACAAAACTCCCCAGTCCCTGACGTCCTACAAAAATAGCAGCAGACAGAATTCATGGTCGTCGAAGATTTTTCCAGTCCCATGAAAATATTTCAGAGAATTGCAGCATAAAGTTTTTAGAATAAAGTTTTTGGCGGAAAAATCCCTCAGAGAGAGGACTGAAAATAAGTCAATTATAATTTTGTAACAAAGGAAAACTCCAGGGCAATCCCATGAGGACTATGTGAGGAGAACTTGCTGAATGCTCTTGGGACAATTACAAAGTTATTTTGGACAAGACTCCTTGTTAGAAAGTTTTTTTTCTTTCTTTATATTAGGCTACCTTTTGTTTCTCTGTAACATCTACATGCCTGATTGCTGGCTTCTTTGAAACTTCTACCCACCTTTCAGAGCCTCTACCCAAAATCCGCTTTCTGAAGCAGCACTGAACATCTCTATGTGATCCTTAAATGACATCCTTTAAAACTTTTAAAAGACAGATACATAGTCTTGCCCCATAGTCTTCTCATTTCTGGATTCAGTGTCCTTTTTTTTTTTTTTTTTTTTTTTTAGATCTCCCCTCAGGAGCAATTAAATGATGTCTATCTTGCCAGGATATCTGCCAAAAAATCTCTTGCCAACTTTTGACATCAGGCTGTATATAATCTATCCCTTTGAAATATCGCTCCCTAATTACTTATGACTTACACTTCTTTAAGTCATATAAGATTGAAAGTTTTTTTTTCACATATTGCCTCTTAATAATCTTGCAGTCAAAAGAAACCTTTTGTTTTTCTTTGTTCTGTTTTGACTTTATGTGAATTGTTCCTAAGCTTTTCCCTTTTCGTGTTCTGTAGATTTTTTTCTACACCTTCTTCTACATTGTCAATTATTCCTTCCCAGTTTGCAGTATTTTATACTTAGCCTTTTCTTAAATTTTAGACTGTTGGCGTTAGCCCATGTTACTATGTTATTAAAATCCATTCAAATATATTTGGGGATCCTCTGATATTAGTAGGTTCTTCATGTTTTTAGACATACAGAGGCTATATCCTATACCCTTCTAAGTCTCCACTGACATAATTTTGGGGCAGAAATAATTCAAAATTGCTTGAGAAAGACTCCCTAAGGTTTATGAAGATCTGTTTATACTTGTTAAATCACTTTTTCACAAAGACTCTAAAATGGCTCATTAAAATAAAGATACATTATATGGTAATCTTCTGAATATTACTTTACTCTGAAAAGATTTCAATTCACTTTTCATCTTTCTGGAGTCATCAAATACCTTTAAAAAATCTAAGAAGAGGGGTGGATCAGTCGGTTAAGTGTTGGACTCTTCATTTCAGCTCAGATCATGATCTCAGGACCTTGGGATCCAGCCCCACACTGGGTTCTGTGCTCAGCATGAAGTCTTCTTGTCCTCCCTCTGCTGTTCTCCCTGCTTTCTCACTCTCGTGTGCTCTCTTTCTCTCTCTCAAATATATAAATAAATAAAATCTTCTTAAAAATCTAAGAAGAGAGGGGTCAAGATGGCGGAGAAGTAGCAGGCCGAGACTACTTCAGCTAGCCGGAGATCAGCTAGATAGCATATCTAAAGATTGCAAACACCTGAAAATCCATCGGCAGATCGAAGAGAAGAAGAACAGCAATTCTGGAAACAGAAAAACAACCACTTTCTGAAAGGTAGGACCGGCGGAGAAGTGAATCCAAAGCGACGGTAAGATAGACCCCGGGGGGAGGGGCCGGCTCCCGGCAAGCGGTGGAGCAACCGCGCACAAAATCAGGACTTTTAAAAGTCTGTTCCGCTGAGGGACATTGCTCCAGAGGCTAAACCGGGGCAAAGCCCACGCGGGGTCAGCGTGGCCTCAGGTCCCGCAGAGTCAGAGAAGAATCGGGGGTGTCTGAGTGTCGCAGAGCTTGCGGGTATTGGAACGGGAAAGCCGGCTACAGAGACAGAGCAGA
>NC_081562.1:89531869-89535622 GCF_022355385.1 Mustela nigripes | reverse complement strand
ACTATATAAACCAATTAATAACAAAATCAAAGAAACACATCAACAATAATGCAATAATAGTAGGGGACTTTAACACTCCCCTCACTGAAATGGATAGATCATCCAAGCAAAAGATCAGCAAGGAAATCAAGGCCTTAAATGACACACTGGACCAGATGGACATCACAGATATATTCAGAAGAGTTCATCCCAAAGCAACAGAATACACATTCTTCTCTAGTTCACATGGAACATTCTCCAGAATAGACCAAATCCTCCATCCTAAATCAGGTCTCAGCTGGTATCAAAATATTGGGATCATTCCCTGCATATATTCAGACCACAATGCTCTGAAGCTAGAACTCAACTGTTAGAGGAAGTTTGGAAAAAACCCAAATACATGGAGACTAAACAGCATCCTTCTAAAGAACGAATGAGTTAACCAGGAAATTAAAGAAGGATTTAAAAAATCATGGAAGCAAATGATAATGAAAATACAATGGTTCAAAAGCTGGGGGACAAAACAAAGGCAGTCCTGAGAAAAAAATATATAGCGGTACAAGCCTTTCTCAAGAAACAAGAAAGGCGTCAGGTACACAACCTAACCCTACACCTAAAGGAGATGGAGAAAGAACGAGAAAGAAACCCTAAGCCCAGCAGGAGAAGAGAAATCATAAAGATCAGAGAAGAAATCAATGAAATAGAAACAAACAACAAAAAAAAACACACAACAATAGAACAAATCAACAAAACTAGGAGCTGGTTCTGTGAAAGAATTAATAAAATGGATAAACCCCTGGCCAGACTTATCAAAAAGAAAAGAGAAAGGACCCAAATAAATAAAATAATGGGTGAAAGAGGAGAGATCACAACTAACACCAAAGAAATACAAACTATTATAAGAAGATACTATGAGCAACTCTACACCAAGAAATTTGACAATCTGGAAGAAATGGATGCATTCCTAAACATAAAAACTACCACAACTGATACCAGGAAGAAATAGAAAGCCTGAACAGACCCATAAACAGTAAGGAGATTGAAACAGTCATTAAAAATCTCCAAACAAACAAAAGCCCAGGGCCAGATGGCTTCCCGGGGGAAATCTACCAAACATTTAAAGAAGAACTAATTCCTATTCTCCTGAAACTGTTCCAAAAAATAGAAATGGAAGGAAAACTTCCAAACTCATTTTATGAGGCCAGCATCACCTTGATCCCAAAACCAGACAAGGATCCCACCAAAAAAGAGAGCTATAGACCAATATCCTTGATGAACACAGATGCGAAAATTCTCACCAAAATACTAGTCAATAGGATTCAACAGTATATTAAAAGGATTATTTGCCACGACCAAGTGGGAATTATTCCAGGGCTGCAAGGTTGATTCAACATACGCAAATCAGTCAATGTGATACAACACATCAATAAAAGTAAGAACAAGAACCATATGATACTCTCAATAGATGTTGAAAAAACATTTGACAAAGTACAGCATCACTTCCTGATCAAAACTCTTCAAAGTGTAGGGATAGAGGGCACATACCTCAATATCATCAAACCATCTATGAAAAACCCACCGCAAATATCATGCTCAATAGAGAAAGACTGAAAGCTTTTCCGCTAAGGTCAGGAACATGGCAGGGATGTCCATTATCACCACTGCTATTCAACATAGTACTAGAAGTCCTAGCCTCAGCAATCAGACGGCAAAAAGAAATTAAAGGCATCCAAATCGACAAAGAAGAAGTCAAACTATCACTCTTCGCAGATGCTGTGATACTCTATGTGGAAAACCCAAAAGACTCCACTCCAAAACTGCTAGAACTTATACAGGAATTCAGTAAAGTGTCAGGATAGAAAATCAATGCACAGAAATCAGTTGCATTTCTCTACACCAACAACAAGACAGAAGAAAGAGAAATTAAGGAGTCAATCCCATTTACAATTGCACCCAAAACCATAAGATAGTTGGAATAAACCTAGCCAAAGAGGCAAAGAATCTATACGCAGAGAACAATAAAGTACTCATGAAAGAAATTGAGGAAGACACAAAGAAATGGAAATATGTTCCATGCTCCTCGATTGGAAGAATAAATATTGTGAAAATGTCTATGCTACCTACAGCAATCTACACATTTAATACAATTCATATCAGAGTACCATTATCTTTTTCAAAGAAATGGAACAAATAATCCTAAAATTTATATGGAACCAGAAAAGACCTCAAATAGCCAAAGGAATATTGAAAAAGAAAGCAAAAGTTCATGGCATCACAATTCCAGACTTCAAGCTCCATTACAAAGCTTTCATCATCAAGACAGCACGGTACTGGCACAAACACAGACACATAGATCAATGGAACAGAATAGAGAGCCCAGAAATAGACCCTCAACTCTATGGTCAACTAATCTTTGACAAAGCAGGAAAGAATGTCCAGTGGAAAAAAGACAGCCTCTTCAATAAATGGTGTTGGGAAAATTGAACAGCCACATGCAGCAAAATGAAATTGGACCATTTCCTTACACCACACAAGAAAATAGACTCAAAGTGGATGAAGGACCTCAATGTGTGAAAGGAATCCATCAAAATCCTTGAGAAGAACACAGGCAGCAACCTCTTCGACCTCAGCCACAGCAACATCTTCCTAGGAACATCGCCAAAGGCAAGGGAAGCAAGGGCAAAAATGAACTATTGGGGTTTTATCAGGATCAAAAGCTTTTGCACAGCAAAGGAAACAGTTAACAAAACCAAAAGACAACTGACAGAATGGGAGAAGATATTTGCAAACGACATATCAGATAAAGGACTAGTGTCCAAAATCTATAAAGAATTTAGCAAACTCAACAACCAAAGAACAAATAATCCAATCAAAAAATGGGCAGAAGACAGGAACAGACATTTCTGCAAAGAAGACATCCAGATCGCCAACAGACACATGAAAAAGTTCTCCATATCACTACGCATCAGGGAAATACAAATCAAAACCACAATGAGATATCACCTCACACCAGTCAGAATGGCTAAAATTAACAAGTCAGGAAATGATAGATGCTGGCGAGGATGCGGAGAAAGGGGAACCCTCCTACACTGTTGGTGGGAATGCAAGATGGTGCAACCACTCTGGAAAACAACATGGAGGTTCCTCAAAATGTTGAAAATAGAACTGCCCTATGACCCAGCAATTGCACTACTGGGTATTTACCCTAAAGATAGAAACGTCGTGATCCAAAGGGTCACGTGCACCCAAATGTTTATAGCAGCAATGTCCACAATAGCCAAACTATGGAAAGAACCTAGATGTCCATCAACAGATGAATGGATCAAGAAGAAGCGGTATATATACACAATGGAATACTATGCAGCCATCAAAAAGAAATGAAATCTTTCCATTTGTGACAACATGGATGGAACTAGAGCATATCATGCTTAGCAAAATAAGTCAAGCAAAGAAAGACAACTATCATATGATCTCCCTGATAGGAGAAAGTGGTGATGCAACATGGCGGCTTAAGTGAGTAGGAAAAGAATCAATGAAACAAGATGGGATTGGGAGGGAGACAACCATAAGTGACTCTTAATCTCACAAAACAAACTGAGGATTGCTGGGGGGAGGGGATTTGGGAGAAGGGGATGGGATTATGGACATTGGAGAGGGTATGTGCTTTGGTGAGTGCTGTGAGGTGTGTAAACCTGGTGATTCACAGACCTGTACCCCTGGGGATAAAAATATATGTTTATAAAAAATAAAAAAGTAAAAGTAAAAAAAAAAAAC
>NC_081562.1:89396259-89531769 GCF_022355385.1 Mustela nigripes | reverse complement strand
CTCTTAATCTCACAAAACAAACTGAGGATTGCTGGGGGGAGGGGATTTGGGAGAAGGGGATGGGATTATGGACATTGGAGAGGGTATGTGCTTTGGTGAGTGCTGTGAGGTGTGTAAACCTGGTGATTCACAGACCTGTACCCCTGGGGATAAAAATATATGTTTATAAAAAATAAAAAAGTAAAAGTAAAAAAAAAAAAACATAGGCACCTGCATAAATAGAAAAAAAAAATTTATTTGACAAGAGAGTGATAGCAAGATCAGGAACACAAGCAGGGGGAGTGGGAGACGAAAGCAGGCCTCCCGCCAAGCAGGGAGCCCGATGCAGGGCTTGATCCCTGGACTCTAGGATCATGGCCTAAGCTGAAGGCAGATGCTTAACCACGAGAACCACCCAGGCACCCCGAAAGTCAACACATCTTATATCACATTAACATAGACACATGTGTTCATAACGAAATAAGGAGGAAAAGTTCATGAACCATTTGCTTGCTTGCTTGCTTGTTTGTTTCTTTAAATGGAGTTGAATAATGGAGATTCTGTGTCTGGCAAATTTCTGAGATCATTGAAAAAGTAACAAACTATGCCTTGCCTCTGATATATAAAATTTTTCTGAACAATTTCTTAATCATTAAAATGTACTGCCAATTGTGACTTTCTAATTAATTTGGCCTTCATTGAACTTCACTCTGCCCATTTTCAGGGGTAGTAAGATTAGTAACATCTGAGGAGACCATACCTGTTTCTCTGAGTGTCTGCTTTGAGGGACCGTTCCTTCAGTGAACATACAGCATGGCCTTGGAGAGAGAATCTGGTCTCTCAATTCAGATGAATTCACCAAATACTCCTTTTAGAGCTTTTGTGGATGTCAGTAACATGATGAGGTCAAAAATCCACACTGTGCAGTTGCATTGGAACAAGCATGCAATGTACTATATTGTTCAACATAGTATTAGAAGTCCTAGCAACAGCAATCAGACAACAAAGAGAAATAAAAGGTATCCAAATTGGCAATGAAGAAGTCAAACTCTCTCTCTTTGTAGATGACATGATTCTTTATATGGAAAATCCAAAAGACTCCACCCCCAAACTACTAGAACTCATATAAAATTCAGCAACATGGCAGGATACAAAGTCAATGTACAGAAATTAGTGGCTTTCTTATACACTAACAATGAAAATACAGAAAGGTAAATTAGAGAATTGATTCCATTTACTATAGCACCAAGAACCATAAGATACCTGGGAATAAACCTAACCCAAGAGGTAAAGGAACTATACTCAAGGAACTACAGAACACTCATGAAAGAAATTGAAGAAGACACAAAAAGATGGAAGACCATTCCATGCTCTTAGATCGGAAGAATAAACATTGTTAAAATGTCTATACTGCCTAAAACTCAAAAATTTGAATAAAATCTCTATATTAGGAAAGGGTAAAAAACCCTCTTTTTTTTCTTTTATTTATTTTCATCATAACAGTATTCATTATTTTTGCACCACAACCAGTGCTCCATGCAATCCGTGCCCTCTCTAATACCCACCAACTGGTTCCCCCAACCTCCCACCCCCCGCCACTTCAAACCCCTCAGATTGTTTTTCAGAGTCCACAGTCTCTCATGGAAACCCTCTTAACAGACTGAAGTTTCCCTCCTAAGAACTGTGGTGTTTGTATGATTGAACAGTGTCCAGAGTGTTAAAGGGGTCAAAGACTGACCTTGCACTCTACCTTCAGTTATAAGTCATTGACTTGTTTTCAAATTAGCAAACCTGTCTTTCTCTCTGACACTCTTACTCTCTTACTCTCTCTTTCTCTCTCTCCTTTTCTTATATAACTTTGGAACTGTACTTGATTTTAGAGTCTGCACCATTCCAGCAGAACAGGAGTCTACATGGAGCAGGTATATAAGGCTACCATTACATTTTCAGCAAAGTTTCCTTGTTTGCACTAATGACCTATAAGTAAATAAATTTGTAAGTAGGCAAGATGCTACCTAGCACTGGGTATCATACTTATAGATAACATTTTTTCAGTTATCAAAGAATGAAGATATTGAGTATTTTGCTTATATTATTCCAGTTCTGAGCTACAATACTTCGCTGAATAATTAAAGTTATCATAAGGAACTTTAAAGAAGAACATTCATCTAATTGAATACAAAAAAGAAACTTTCAAGGATTATAACTACAGGGGAGAAAAAATATGTTTCAAGATACATGGAGTAACTGACAAGTGAAATTATTTTCTTTGACAAAAGAAAGACAAGAACAACTTTAGACTGTATCATTGCTTATGATTAGTGAGGTTTGCAGAGAAAAATTCTTCAGAGGCCATGTATGTATTTGTAAATCCACAGTCAAGAACAAGTGGGGATCTGAAAGTTTTCTGACAGTTCTTCTAAAATTATGCTCTGGTGTACCATTAGATTTATCACATTAATTCCTAGATTAGGGCTTCTATACAGGTAATCAATATTAAAGATCCATCAGGGAGAAAAAATAGAACCGCAGGAATAATATTTTGTTTGTTTTTATTTTAGTTTTAGTTTTGGTGGTGCAAAAGGTTGGATGTTGCTATGATGCAAAAATCAAAGTCATCTTAAAATTATTTACATTGAGGAAGTGGTGATGCAGCATGGGGGCTTAAGTGGGTAGGAGAAGAATCAATGAAACAAGATGGGATTGGGAGGGAGACAAACCATAAGTGACTCTTAATCTCACAAAACAAACTGAGGGTTGCTGGGGGGAGGGGGTTGGGAGAAGGGGGGTGGGGTTATGGACATTGGGGAGGGTATGTGCTTTGGTGAGTGCTGTGAAGTGTGTAAACCTGGCGATTCACAGACCTGTACCCCTGGGGATAAAAATATATGTTTATAAAAAATAAAAAATTAATAAAATAAAAAAATTATTTACATTAATAAAAATATTTTAAACATAGAATGGAAGACTCCCCAAGCCAGAGCCAGAACACAGTCCATGCAGATGGAGCACTGGGTTTCCCAAAAAGGCAAACAGGGTGTAGTTGGAGCCTGTAGGATGCACCACGTGGCTTCAGGATTGTGGGGCAGAAGTGCAGGTCCTGCAGAGGATGAACTGGGATGCACAGAACATTAGGAGTGTCTGGGAAAATGGTGGATTTAGGCCTGAGAAATAGGTGCCCAGACCCAGTCTTCCCAGAGAAAGCCCAATCTCTGGCAGGACCTCACAATTGGTGGTGGGATAGGATGGGCAGGGGTGCTGGGATGAGAAATACATGGGTGTCCTGGGTGCCAGAGGCCCCTAGTCCCAGATCATCGATAAGGAGTCTGGTGAGATCATCTACCAAGCAAGACCCAATCCTCATAGATACCTCTCCACCAACTCAGAATCACAGGCATCAGTCCTTCTCTCCCATGGCTCCAGTAGATGTGGGAAAAGGGCTCTGGCCAAAGGCTGTGTAGCCAAGGGACTTGCAGAGACAGAAGGAGGAAATGAACTGTGCATATTTGGACCACAAACCTATAGCATTCCAGAAGGCCCAAAGCATCAGGGCAACAACTACATGGCTTCTGGCATAGAATATGGAGGCCCAATCAGATCTCAGCCAAGTTCCAAACCATAGGAACCAGAAAGCACCCAATCATTAGAGACCTCTAGGCCAGCAGATCATACAGCTGCAGGCAAAGGAAACAAAAAATTTGCATGTAGGTGCCTAGTAGCAGTAATAAGCAATGCCACTCCCATTTCCATACATTGTTTCCTGGACCCATGAATCCTGGATATGGAAAAAAAAAAAAAAAACAGTATTCATTGGATGCTGATTCAGAGCATATACAGCTTTCTGGGGAACCTTGCCCTATTGCTGTTCACTTAGCTGGTGATGTAATGAGGTCTTCAAAAGGCCATTGCATCATTTTAATAGAACAGCTGCTTTAGGATGGTGATAAACATAGTAAAACTGGAGAATTCCATGAGTATGGGTATATTGCTGCCTTCTTTTTGCTATGAAGTGAGTTCACTAATAAGAAGCAATGCTGTATGTAATACCATGATGGTGGACAAGGTGTTTTCTTTCATGAATGGTAGCATGGGTAGGAGCTTTACACCAGGGAAGATAAATTCATATATAGAATTTCTATTCCAGTTGGAACAAAATTCTGCCCTTTCCTTGATAGAAGCAGTCCATTTGTTGCCACCAGCCTGCTTGCTACTAGGTAGCTAGCTGATCACCTCAGGGAAAGGGACTATACTGGGACCCAATATTAGTTTCTGCTGCTGGCAGATTAGGCATTCAACAGTGGCCTTACCAGATAAAACTTGGTGAGCAGTGGTCAATGTTGCTGAGCCCATGCATAACCTCCATCCCTGCCACCATGCCCATTTTGTTCTGAGATCATTGGGCAATGACAGGGGTCACTAGGGAAAGATGCTGACTGATATCCACAGAAAGGGTCATCCTATCCATTTGATTATTAAAATCTCCTCCTCTGAGGTCATCCTTTGGTGAACATTCACATGGAACACAAATATCTTCACATGTTTTGCCCATTCAGAGAGGTCTACCCACATACCTCTTCCCAAAACTTTGTGTCACAAATCTTCCAATCATGTTCCTTCTAAGTGCTACCATTTAGAGAAACCACTGGACACAGCCAATAAATCTGTATAAAACTGCATCTCTTGGCCATTTCTCCTTCTAAGCAAAATGAGCAAACAAAGGCACTATTTGAAGTTCTGCCCACTGGGAAGATTTTTCTTCACCATTGTCCTTCAGGAATGTCCCAGAAAGGATCTATAGAACTACAGCCATCCACTTTCAGATGGCCCCTGCATATTATGCAGAAACATCTGCAAAGCAGGCCCAAGACTTCTTTCCCTTTGCCATTTGATCATAGAGAACTCTTCATGAAGACAGAGGTGCAGGTTGGAAGAGGAAGGCAGGGTAGCAGGAGTGGGAAATGTGGGTGTTTGGCTACTTCTTCAGGTTACTTTCTTGTGCCTTCAGGGCCTGCTTGAGGCTGCTCACACATATACCGCCTCCATCTGATGATGGAGTGCTACTGTGCACACTCAAATTTATAGTTTCTTGGGTCAGCCAAACCCCTGGTTCTTGATTGACAGCTGAGGTTGCATGGTAACTTGGCGGTTTATTGTCAAATGTTTAGTGTCTACTGAGGTCCAGTAACAGAACAAGAGCTATTTCTCAAAAGGAGAACAATTATTTGCATAATATGGAAGGGCTTTACTTCAAAATCCTAAGGACCTATCCTGTGACTCATCTATAGGGGCTTGCCAAAGGCTTCAGTTGGAATCTCTATCTGCCATTAACCTTTCAAGCATGACTGGATCTGTTGTATCATGTGGTCCAAGGGGCAAGCAAAGCTGTCTGCACAAGCAGCGTGGACCTATTCCCAAGCTTTCTTGTTTTGTCTCCCACCCAAACTAGCAGCTTTTCAGGTCTCTCCGTAAATGGACCAGGGTAAGAAATGCAGTGAGGAATAAATTGTCTCTAAAATTCCAAAACACTACTAGGTACAGTGCTTCTTTTCTGGTTTTAAGAGGGGCCAAATGCAGAAACTTATCCTTCACCTTAGAAGGGCTCTCTTCATATGCCCCACACCCTAGAAATTTCACTGATGTCGAATTTTAGTTGAATTTATTTCCTACTCTCTGCCATGCAAATGTTTTACCAAAAAGTTTAAACTGGTTGCTGCTTCTTTCTCACTACATCGAATCAGCATAATGTTATCAATGTAATGGAACAGCGTGATATCTTACGGAAAGGAAAGGTGTTCAAGATTCCTGCAAACTAAATTATGACAAGGGGCTGGAATTGATATACCCTTAAGGTAGGACAGAGTATTGAACCTATAGTGCTGGCCTTTCTAGTTGAAAGCAACTCTTTCCTGTGATCTTTACTAAGAGGTATCAAGAAAAATCAATTGACCTACCTGGATTTTTAAAAATAAACTTATCACATGGTCCAGACTATGCTTCTTGCCTCTTCTACTCTAGGAAGTCCAATAAAGCTACTACTTTTTATAGCAGATCAATATGCCTAGTGGAGCCATGGTAGGTCCCAAAAAGATTTCAAATAAAAAGAACCTTACATTTTGAAGAAACGCCTTTTCTCCCTCAAAAACCAAGTACTTCTTTAAGAGAATGTCTGTTGGGCTCTCATGGAGTCTGAACACCTGCTCATAAAGCACCAGAAACCGGGAACCTGAGTTGCTCACCTAAACTGGGGATTTTAAGCTGAACTATAAAGTGGGCATTTCCAGAAGTACTCCATCATTACACTCTTTAAATTTTAAGTAAAAGTGATAATTAACTAAGTCTAACATCATAAATAATTTGTATTACCAAGTTATTCAGACTCCCAGCCTACCTACTTGGCCCAAGTGGTTGGCCTTTCCTTAACACATATCAATGAGCTTGTTGAGAAAAATTGAGGGAAAAAAAAAATACCAAACTTTCTTTCCAGATGGCTTTGTCTTCTCAAGTACCTGACTACTCAGGAAAAGGAACAGCTTTATAAAATGTTATTATTTACTGAAGATTCCATTCATCTTCACCAGAAGAAAAATCATTGTAAGATTAGCAAACTATTGGGGCACGTGGGTGGCTCAGTGTGTTAAGCCTCTGCCTTCAGCTCAGGTCATGATCTCAGGGTTCTGGGATCGGGCCCCATATGAGGACTCTCTGCTCAGCAGGGAGCCTGTTTCCCCCTCTATCTCTGCCTGCCTCTCTGCCTACTTGTGATCTCTCTCTCTCTGTCAAATAAATAAATAAAATCTTAAAAAAAAAGATTAGCAAACTATTATCAATAACACTTTCTCTAATAAGACATTCTACATTCTGAGCTTAAGACCCCACCAAACTAATTTTTGGCCTACCATCTCAATAGGCCCAGGGAAAATAAGTTAAAATTACATCCTCTTTTACCCTCTAGCATAAGGTTATACCTACAAAGAGTGAGGAGTGTATTTCTGTTGATAGAATGGCTACAAATGTTACTGATGCTGAAGATTTAACACTACTCGTAAGCACTGCTCCTAAGGAAGAGCAAATGATGGATTGCTACTTCTCCTTCCATGAAAGTAATTCCCTGTGGGATTGTCAACTTAAAGGATCCTTAAGTCACTCGGGCTTGACCCCATATTAAAAGCAAATCAGACTGAAACAATGAAAGGGCGCATTAATGGGGAAATCACAGGAAAGTAGAATTAGCATAAAGATTTTTTTCTTCCAAAGGACTTTCTCAAAGCTTGCTTGACATCCTTGTTTCTTAGAGAATATATCAGAGGGTTTAACATGGGTATGACCAATATGTAAAATACTGAAGCCATTTTATGAAGTTCAGGATTGCTTGGAAGTGTGAGATACACAAAGGAGACAGTCCCATGGCTCAAATTTACCACTCACAGATGGGAGCTGCAGGTGGAGAAAGCTTTCTTTCTCCCTTCACTGGAGGGAAACTTCAAGACTGTGGTCACAATGTACATGTAAGACACTATAATAACAACTATTGTAGGCAAAATGATGCAGGCAGCCAAACTGAAAAACACCATCTTATTGACAGATTGGAACAGGAGATCTTCTCGATTTGGTAAAAATCAGAGTAGAAGTGATCAATGACTTGGGAACAAAGAAAGACACTGAGCATGTTGTGTTGACTTGGAGGATGGAACCGAGCCAGCCACAGAGATAAGAACCAGCCACCAGCTGAGTGCAAAGGCGTTTTGACATGTGGACACTGTAAAGAAGAGGATTGCAAATGGCGGTAAATCAGTCACAGGCCATGGCTGCCAGGAGAAAAGCCTCTGTAACCTTAAAAAAAAAAAAAAATGCATAAAGAAACAGCTGAACCAACAACCTACAAAGGAGATAGTCTTTTTCTCAGACAGGAAGTTGACCATGGTTTTCAGGGCAATAACAGTGGAGTAGGAGAGATCAATGAAGGAGAGGTTGCCTGGAACGAAATACATTGGTGTGTTCAGCTGGGAGTCAGTTACAATGATTGCCATCATACTAATGTTCCCCAAAAGGACCATGCCATAGACCAGCAGGAAAAGGAGAAAAAAGGAGAATGTGGAGCTCTAGACGGACCCTGAAACCTACAAGAATGAAGTCAGTTACATCTGAGTGGTTGCCTGCTCCCTTGTCGCTCATGCCAAGAACCTGCTAAGAGGTACAAGACAAGGTAAAAATTGAAACTTCCATCTAATTCCCGCTATCATAAATCTCTTTTTTCTCTTGTGGAAGACATTGAAATTTGTGCTATCAGCACCTATTGGCCACCCAATTGTATTAGGTGTCCTTTTCTAGAAGCTGAATCTAAGGCATGTTGTGATGCCCATCAGCACATAATATGTAGGTTACCTGACTCATAGTTTTCTAATGTGACTCTCCAAATCCAGTGCTCTTTCCATTATAGCACAAGTGACATCTATGCATAAAGCATTATTTCTTTATACCTATTTAGCTCTTCACTTGATGTTCATGGTGTTAAATATATCTGAAGGTTTTACAGATATATAAGTGTTCACTCTCATTTTTAATTATCACCTCAAATTCATTTTATTTTTGATAATGTTTCCAATTTAAAATAGAAGGATCTAATTAAAGCCTGATTTAAAATTCCATGAATAGACATTAGACCTGAATAGAGGTTAATATTTAAATAGTCTGTGAGAGTTTATGTTATCAAGAGATTTAATTTTGTATCCAAAATAAAAACCTTGAAAAATAGAATGTATCATAACCTTCTTGAAATGGGAAAGCTCAGACACACTACCAGGAGAAATCCATGGATTCTACATATCTGCACAAATCTGTCAAGAAGCCAATTTGATCTTAACTGTCTGTACAAGTGTTAAAAAAAAAAAAAGAAAAGAAAAGAAAAGAAACTTTAAAAATTTGTTGATTAAAATTTGGGGTTGGGAAAGAAAAATGTCAATTCTGAAAGTAATTTTATGATGTCTCCAATTAGACAGAGAACCATATACATATTAAAATTTTCTAAACAATTATTTTGAATCACACAGGTAACTAGTCTGAATTGTTTGTCTGATAATTTTGGAAACTGTTTTCTTGAATACAGTGACACAGTTATTTGTTATTCAAATTTTAAAATCAGTTATGATTTAAATCACCCGACACTGGGGACAGGCTTTGTGGCTTATCAAAAGTACCAAATGATCTAAGAAGTATTTATTTTTGATTTAGCACATATGGTAGAATCACCATATTCTGCTCTCATCCTCCCTCAGGCAGGTGACAGTCTTCTTCATCCTCTGCTCTTATCCCTCAGCTCCTAGTGCTCTCAGCCCATCTTCCTCTTCCTTGCCACATATTAACTTTTCTAAAAATGTTAGCACCTTAGTGCACAAAAGGAGAAAACTGGCAGCAGTTTAGTGGTAGGATCCTTAGATCTCTTCTTTACCCCACTGCTCCTATGGCAAATGGAAATCCGCTGAAATAGTCCTAATTAAATATTTTTTTAAAAAGCACTAAGTGACCATCTTAACTTCTACAAGGGTGTTTACACTTAAATATTGTAAAGCTAGGTTTAAAGGAATAAAGATTTAACAGGGGAATTTCAGGCACCAGACATCAGATATTAAAAGGGCCATAGAACAAGAAAAAGAGAAAGAAGGCCTTGTTGACACTACAAAATTCACATCATACACCTGGATATTTAGCAGTATTTTAGCAGAAAATTTTCTCTGTTTAATTCTGGTTCTCCTTGTTATTAACCAAATTATATTATATTTTATGAAACTGTATCAGCAGGTATGCAGTAAGAGGAAATCATTGTTTTGAGATCATAGTTTTTTTTAGACAAATGTGTATTAACTCATTCATTCATAAAGTCACTGAATACCATGGGCCATCTAGTGTACACCAGCCAAAATACAGGAATACACAAGTATCAGAAAGGAGGTTTTTCCCAAAGTACGAGTGCATTTCATATTCTTCTTTTCCTACCATTTCATTATGAAATAACCAGTAGGTTGTGATTTGCCCTTCAGGTAAAAGGACATGATTTTGGGAGGAGTGCATACTAATTACTTTTTGTAATTTGTAACAAGTAAGTTTTGCCAATAATAAGTTTTATTCATGAAGGCACACAGAATGACTAGTTATTTGACTGAAATAGGCATAAATATATCTTTGGCCTGAATATTCCTTTCTTTACTTTTATGGAGCAATTCTCTAATGGTAGATGCAAGGATACAAAAGCTACTGTGTTTAATTCTAGAAATCCAAAAATGTTTATGAAACTATGTAACAGAAGTGAAAGACAATGTCAAAATTAAACATTTTTTTTAGATTTTATTTTATTTTATTTTATTTTTTTTTAATTTTTTATTTTTGATAACATATATTTTTATAATTAAAATTTCACACAAAGTGGAAAAGTCATGTTTTGAAATACATAGTTTTATTCTGTTTTAGATTAGTAATATTCCATTCTTCAGTTAAGAGTATTTCTTATTTCCTTAGTTTCTTCCTGATAATCTCCTGTAATTTTGTACCTTTGTAGAGACAAGAGGAGAAAGTAGGTGATCTAGTGAGGCCCCTTCCAACCTGATGAATGTTTCTTTATAGAAACTGAAGTGAAAATGCAACTGAGCCTATAGAGCTGCCCTGCATGAGCATCCCTTTCCTGCACTGGGGTATCTCACAGGTCTTGGACTGAGGGAGATCATGGCGAATGAGAATTTAAGCAAGGCAAAGACGAAATCACCAGTGAATAGTGGAGTCCCTCATGGCCTGGGGAATGCAGCAGAGGAGTCATGGTGCCCTTAGTTAGCTCTACTGAAAGCATCTCTCATTATTATAGTATGGTTGGGTAGAAAGTGTTCTTCCAAGAGAGGATAAAAATAAGTCAAGCCTAAGAGTTATTTTGTATCTAGTTGATACATTTCATGTTAATTAAATATTACAACAATGCACTTTATTAATCAAAATTATGTAGCATGTGACTCTTTTGGCTTTCAGGGTTCTCAATTTTTGTTCTTTTGTTGCATGTACTGTATGTTTAGAGGAGACCGGTTATATACTCAATATGGTTTTACTGTGCCTTACACAAAGAGAAAATCTATTCAGAATGTATGTCACGGGGTGGGGTAACAGAGTCTCTACTGCACTGCTAGGTGATGGCACACAGAGCATGTCCCAGAACATTTCTGTGCTTAATTACCCAACCAAAGAGATCTAAAGTATATATGTTGTACTGTAATAGGGGTTTATGCCTGGACAATTAAGTGTTTTATTTGTTTTCTGAAATGATGTGAACTTATTTTTCTAAACACTATGCTAAATAAACTTTATATTTATAAAAAAAAATAAGTCAATTATGGGATGATAACAATGGCAGGCTCCACCTCGATCCCATGAGGACCATATAGAAGAGACAAAGAGAAGAAATTACATTTACTCCTATTACTCTCCTTGAAGCATCTCTGGGTCTTTAAAAAACCTTGTTTTAAGGTTGAGATAATATATTTTACATAATTTCCATTCATCATTTAATTTCTGTCTTCTACAGTAAAACTGAATTTATCTGCTGATGCTTTTACATGACAGCTCATAATCTTATATTGTCTCAGTTCATTGTCCCTATTTTCTTACCATATCTTACTCTTTGCTAGGTGGTTTTTATTTTGCATATTATACTATAAAATATATTACAATGTTACTAGTGTATTCATAATTAAAATAAATAAGCATAAGTCTACTAATAAGTGTGACTATTTGAGTATAAATGACAATTATCTCAAGGCCTTGTTGCCTCTGGTGGAATAAAACTTGGTTCTAGGTAGATTGCAAGTTTGTGGATCCAGATATAAGAAGGTACCCATTTCAATGAAATATAAGAAGTAATGAAAAAGTAATGAGCTTTAAGGAAATAAATATGTAGAACTATACCCATTCTTAGTATGCCTTATAATGAATTTTGGTTATCAAACACAGAATGTAATGCACAAGATAAAATGTTTAAATAAAATTTTCTTTGGCATACTTATCATCTAGTTATTGCAAAAATATGGTATAAAAAGGAAACACATAACTCTAGTGTCATATAGCCTCAAGTGACTGGAATCATCAGCTAGGCAATTCAGTTGATCCTGGCTACGCAGTCTGGACTGCTGGTTGGTTGAAGATTGCCTTAGCTGGATGACTGGGGCAGCTTGTCTCTTCGCTGTATGTTTCCTGTCTGCCAGCAGGCAACATTGGGCATGTCTTACAGTAATGGTTGAGAGAAAAAAGTGAAAACAAATGCAGCTGCACTTTTCAGTGTAGTAATCCCTTTGGCAAAGGTGAGTGACATGCATGAATCAAGGCATGGGGCCTAAGTGGAAAAGCACACAACTGCAAAGCATGGAGTATGTCAAAGGGAGGGGTGAAGAATTGGGATCATGTCAACATAGGGCTGTGTCCTGAGATGGAGTCTCATTAGTCCTTTTTGAAAGGCTTTACCACAGGTCCCTGGCATATACTCCCTGTTAGAATGAGGAAAACTTCCAAGTGATTATCTGTTGGCTATTTTGAATTTTTTTTCCTTATAGCTATTAGAAATTCCATTTCTGCATTTGTTTTTTTCCCACACCGAGGCAAGTAATATTCCTTGAGGTTATTGGTGGTTTTTTCCCACCTTCTTGTATTTAAAGAATGACAGCCATACTTTGTCATCTAAATTTATTGTAAAATTGTCATGAGATTCGGTTTTGCTTACAAGATGCTCTACTTTCATGCGACTATTTGGAAAGTCA
Organism: Mustela nigripes; assembly: GCF_022355385.1. Classification (NCBI taxonomy): domain Eukaryota; kingdom Metazoa; phylum Chordata; class Mammalia; order Carnivora; family Mustelidae; genus Mustela; species Mustela nigripes. The sequence continues at coordinate 89,519,008 of NC_081562.1, read as the reverse complement.
ACCATCTTGCTATTTATTTTCTACTCAACCCATCTGACTTTTGTCCCATATTTGTTTCTGCTTTATTATGGATTGAGTATTTTTATTGTTAAATTTGCCCCCTTTATTTACTTATGAACTGTAACTTTTTGTTTTGTTATGTCAGTGGTTGCTTTCAGATTTACAGTATACATTATAAACTTACCAGATTCTATCTTCAAGTAATACTATACCAATTTGTGCATATTAAAACAATTTTATAAAATCTACTTTTATTTCTCTCCTCCTAGTTATACATTTCTCTCATACATGTTATAAATTTGGCCATACATTATAATCTTTTTATTTAAACAATTATTTTAAAATATATTTAAACAATAAGAAAATTATAACATATTTACCCATGTAATTCCTATTTGTTTTGGGCTTTTATCCTTTTGTAAAGATCCATATTTCTCTCTGGAATCATTATCCTTCTGTTGAAAGGATTTTCTTTAACACCTCTTCTAGTGTGGATCTGTCGGTGATAGTATTCAGCAGCTGCATGTTTGTAGCTATCATTATTTCACCTTCATTTTTTTTCTTCCTTTTTTTATAATTTTTTTATTAACATGTAATGTATTATTAGCCCCAGGGGTACAGGTCTGTGAGTCACCAGGTTTACACACTTCACAGCACTCACCATAACACATACCTTCCCCAATGTCCACAGCCCTAACCACCCTAACCCTAACCCCTCCCCCCAGCAACCCTCAGTTTTTTTGTAAGATTAAGAGTTTCTTATGGTTTATCTCCTTCCCAATCCCACCTTCTTTCATTTCTTCCATTCCTACCACCTAAGCCCCCCATGTTGCCTCTCAGCTTCCTCATATCAGGGAAATCATATGATAATTGTTTTTCTCTGATTGACTTATTTCACTAAGCATGATACCCTCTAGTTCTATCCATGTCGTTGCAAATGGCAAGATTTCAATTCTTTTGATGACTGATAGTATTCCATTGTTTATATATACCACATTTTCTTTATCCATTCATCTATTGATGGACATCTAGGTTCTTTCCATAGTTTGATTATTGTGGACATTGCTGCTATAAACATTTGTATGCACATACCCATTTTGCAAGATTAAAGAATCATGGGGAGAAAGCCATGAATTCCATGCTTTGCTTTCTCTTCCTCTGGAATTCCGCTGTTCTCTTTGATGTGTGAGCTTGGTCTTGGCTGGATTTCTTGCTGATCTTCTGGGGGAGGGGACCTGTTGTAGTGATTCTCATGTGTCTATGCCCAAGGCAGAATTGCACCACCCTTACCAGGGGCCAGGATAAGTAGTTTGCTCAGGCTCACTCTTGGGAGCTTTTGTTCCCTAAATGCTTTCCATAGAGTTCTAGAGGATGGGAATGAAAATGGTGACCTCCCAATCTCCAGCCCAGAGGAGCCAAGAGCTCGGGATGCGCTCTCACTCTTCAGTGCACCCTCGGAGAAAAGCACTCAATCACTCCCATCTCCCTGGCCTCTGGCCATGTGCTGAGCTCACCCAGCCCATGACCAGCGTCTCTGTCTCTGGCATACAGCCCTGTTCAGAGTCTCCAAACCCAGAAGATCCTGCTGCTCTTCCTGGGGGAGGGGGTCTCCCCAAATCTACCACTTGTGGGGTCCCTGCTCCAAAAGCAGTGGTCTGACTGTGCCACAGATCACAGTTTAAGGTAACCCCAGGTTGAGAGCTCACTCCTCAGCTCTGTCTCTTTAGTTGTCTTCCCCACTCTGATACCTGCAAGCTCTGTGACACTAAGACACCCCCAATCCTTCTGTGACCCCATGGGACCTGAGATCATGCTGTCCCCATGAGGGGTCCACCCCCACTTAGCCTCTGGAAAGATGTCCCTCAGTGAAGCAGACTTCTAAAAGTTCTGATTTTGTGCTCCATTGCTCCACTGCTTGCTGGGAGCCAGCCCCTCCCCACCATGGTTTATCTTCCTGTCGCTTTGGATTCACTTCTCAGCAGGTCTTACCTTTCAGAAAGTGGTCAATTTTCTATTTCTAGAATTGCTGCTCTTCTTCTCCTCAACCTCCTGTTGGATTTGTAGGTGTTTGGAATGGTTTGATAAACTATCTAGCTGATCTCCTGCTACCTGATGTCTTCTCAGCCTCCTATTCCTCTGCCATCTTGACTTGACCTTCACCTTCCTTTCTTGAAATATATTTTCACTGGACATTGAATTTTAGGTTGATAATGTTTTTCATTTGACACTTTAAAATACTTTTCTCCACTGTATTCTCACTTGCATTTGTTCCCGTAAGAAATCCACTGTCATTCTTATGTTTGTGCCTCCATGTGTAATGTAAGGTTTTTTTCTTTCTGTTTTTAAGATATTTCTATTATCAGTGGTGGTGAACAATAACGATCATGATATTTCTCAGTATAAGTTTCTTCATGTTTTTATGCTTAGAGTTTGTTAGAAATCTTAAAGATGTGAGTTTCTAGTTTTCACCAAATTTATATAATTCTAAGACACTGTTTTTTTAAATCTTGTTCTTGCCTGCTCCTCGTTCCTCAGGGACTCAAATTACATATATCCTAAGCACTTAAAGCTGTCCTACATATTATTGATGACCTTTTCAATTTAAAAAATATTTTCTCTTTGTGTATATCTTCTATTGCTATGTTTTTAAATTCCCTAATCTTTCTTTTATCATGTATAATATGCTGTTAATCTCATCCAGTGTATTTCTTATCATAGACATTGTAGTTCTTATCTTTAGAAGTTTGATTTGGGTCTTTTAAAAACATTCCATGTTCCTCCATAACTTTTAGAATATATAGAATTCAGTTATAATTGCAATGTCCTTGTCTACTAATTGCAACATCTATCTTAGTTCTGTATAAGTTTCTGTTGATTGATTAGTCTCATTATGGGTCATTCTTTCTCCTCCTTTATATATCTCTTAATTTCTTACTTGATGCTGGATTTTTTTTTTTGCAAATATTTTATTTATTTGACACAGAGAGAGAGAGATCACAAGGAGGCAGAGAGGCAGGCAGAGGGAGAGGGAGAAGCAGGCTGAGCTTCTCCCTGCTGAGCAGAGAGCCTGATGCAGGGCTCGATCCCAGGACCCTGAGATCATAACCTGAGCCGAAGGCAGAGGCTTAACCTGCTGAGCCACCCAGGTGCCCCAATGCTGGATATTTTTTAATTACTATAAATATTCTTGAGCTTTTATCTAGGATGTATTTAGTCTTGTTTTTGTGATTTTGCTGTTAAGTTCAAAACCATGTTCAGTCTGGCTAATTATTCTCCACTACTATATGAAGACCTTCCTAAGTATTCTAAGCAATGCCCCATTAACTATGAGTCCTCATGTGAACAGGCACTATGCCAGTACTGTTTAATACTGAGTACTACTTCTGAAAATCCTATTGCATATTTTTTCCATATGCATATGCTAATCAATATTCTCTTGATTACTCTGCATGTATCTGGAGAATCTCTCTGTGCTTTTCTCATCTTTCTAGTACTCTGTCCTACAAACTCTGTCCTTAGTTTATCTGAACTCTCAGCTCTATCTTTAACTCATTGAACCCACCAGGTTCTGCCTCAGTTTCTTCTTCCTGCACCATGAGCTTAAAGCTCTCTCTGGGGCAATCTTGTAAAATTCACTTTGTCTCAGGGACCACTTTGTTTCCTTACACATTAAAAAGAATTGTTTCAAAGAATTTGTCTGAGTATTTTGGCTGTTTCAGGTGAAAGGCTCATGTTACTTTATCTTGACTGAAAGCTGAAGTTAATGGACTTTAGATTTTTTTTAAAAAAACACCTGTTTTCATTTTTTTAGGTTTGGGATTATTATAGATATTAAATGGATACTAAAGGAATCTTAGTTGAAGAACTCACTACTGAAGGAAAAAAATTATATAATATTATAGCCCATAAATCAGAGCATTGTTTAAGAAGTTTAGCAGAACTAATTCACACTGCATTTACAATGAAGGTATCCTTAACAAACAAGCCAAGAGCCTTCCCATTGGGGTTTATTACATTCAAGTTATGTGGGGTTAGTAATTATTTTTTAATGAAATTTGAATTAATTAATTCTGAAGTAATTTTTTTTTATCCTTTTGTCTTGGTGCCACGTAAACATATCCAGGTTTAGTGATTTTTTTTTGTAACTACCAATGTTTTTATTTTATATTAACTTTTAGTATAAAACCTGTAACTGAAAAAGAGAACCACTGTTATCCAACCATGAGACATACAGGGCTTTTTGGTCTGTCAATATGTTATTCACATAAGCTATTGGAAATAGTTTTTTTAATATGTTAGCATTGAATTATTTTTGAACTGATTAAAAAAGACATAATCAAACACCTTACCATTTCAGCATTTTTAAATACCTAATTTAGGTATGACTAGAACAGGTTCCAGAACTGCTAGAGTGAAGATAAGAAAAAGAAGGAAAAAATAAATTAATTCATCCATATAAAAAATAGTGAGCAAAAAAGGTTTATTAAATAATATGTCTCATAAGACTCAATATTTGATGTCCAATATGTTGTCATTTAGCAATTACTAAGTCAAAATTACCTGCTTTAACCTTAACTATTAACCCTAGAAAGTTAATTCCCCTACACAAATTACAACTGCATAAGGATTTTATTACACTGTCACTGATTCTGTCACATAAACCTCAAAAATATATAAGTTATCAGATGCAGAAAATAAATGGAATTCAGAAGGATGTGTTGAAGAAATGAAATCTTGCCATTTGCAATGACATGGATGGAACTAGAGGGTATTATGCTGAATGAAATAAGTCAATCAGAGAAAGGCAATTATCATATGATCTCTCTGATATGAGGAATTTGAGAGGTGGGAGGTGTGGGAGGTAGGGAAGAAAAAAATTAAACAAGATGGGATCAGGAGGGAGACAAACCATAAGAGACTCTTAATCTCACAAAACAAACTGAGGGTTGCTGGAGGGTGGGGGATTAGGGAGAGGATGGTTGGGTTATGGACATTGGGGAGGGAATGTGCTATGGTGAGTGCTATGAAATGTGTCAGCCTGATTATTCACAGACCTGTACCCCTGGGACAAATAATATATTATATGTTAATAAAAATAATTTTTTAAGAAAGAAAGATGTTTTGAATGTTAAGAAATATCATAACCATCTTAATAGAAAGTTCTATCAAAATGAGAAAAGGAGGTTTTCAACTTTTTAATTTTCCGGGAATTAATTAAAATTAAAATGGTCAACCCACCCTGCTTCTGCCAAAACTAATTGACACACCACTCTTGATTACCCACTTGCCAGCTATTCTTATCTTTCTTCCTTTTTTTTTTTTCCAATTATTGGATAACCACTTGTACTTTATGGGGCCTTCCATAGAACAGCTAGCCTTCCAGAGGTGATTTCTTGATGTAAAAATTTCATTATTTCAAGCCAATTGTGATCATTTGTAATTTCATTTGACAGTGATTGGTTTATTCTTAGCATATGATACAACTCTGTCTAATAAGACTTAAAAAGGAAATTCACACTATTACTGGAAAAGTTTTTCTCAGTTTCATAGAGGGGTGTATGCATATTATTGTGCTGAAAATTAACAATTAAAGGAAAAAACATTAAACATTTTTTTCTGATAATAACTCTACTTCAGAAAAAAAACTATGTTATCAAAAAAATAGCAGCTAATAAATGTAGAGGACCTTAATAACAAGAGTCATCAGTGCATACTAATGCAATTAACTGAAAGAATGAAATAGAACTAGATATAAAGAATGAAATAGAACTAGATATTCACATGGTATCAAAGAATCATACCTAAATTATTTGTGGTTGTAAATGGGGATAAAAACCCTCCATATAATTTTGCATTGGCAAGATCAGCTGAAAATCACTTTTATCCAATGGTAAAATTTTGCATCCCTAGTGGGGTACGACTTAACCTGATATATCTGTAATGGGATGTAACAGGAATATATCTCTGTAGTATTCTTGCCAAAAAAGTTTAAATTGAATTGAGCCTTTAGTTCTAAATTCCAGTTTGCAAGAAACACAAAAAGCCAAAGAAAAGTTAACTACCACCCCAATGAAATAATAAGACATATCCACATGGGTCGTTTCACACAAAAATGAGCCTGGCCTCAACAACAAATCAATATCATGGAAAAACTGCTCAACTGATCTTTGCTTTTTAAAAAACTGACATACAACCAAATATGATGAGTGTTCTTTGATTTACCCTTTTTTTTTTTAAAGATTTTATTTACTTATTTGACAGATAGAGATCACAAGTAGGCAGAGAGGCAGGCAGAGAGAGAGAGAGAGAGGAGGAATCAGGCTCCCTGCTGAGCAGAGAGCCCGATGCGGGGCTTGATCCCAGGATGTGGGGCTCGATCCCAGGATGCTGGGATCATGACCCAAGCCGAAGGCAGAGGCCTTAACCCACTGAGAAACCCAGGTGCCGCTACTCTTGGTTTTAACAAGGCACTCACAATTACATATTTCAAAAAATCACGGATTTTTATTGTAAGAATGTTAAGTGACATAATGAATTATTAGTGATTCATTTAGGCATAAAAGGAATTGAAATATTAACTACCAAACTAGCATGATGAGTATAGAGATGTAGATTTTACAATTTTTCTATTTAATTACTGTCTGTGTATTTAGAAATTTTTATTAAAAAGAACCTGTTTTTTAAAGGCCTAGAAAATAGAGAATTAATTTCTTCCTTTAGATAAAATAATAAATTAACACCTGGAAGTGTTAATTTTCATCATGTGACCATAAATGACATTGCTGACCTGTGAGGATGGCAGAACAGAGGGATATGGTTCTTGTTCCACTGAACCCATCCTAGAATCAAGGTATCTCCAGCAACCTTGTTATATGAAATAATAGACCCTTAAATTTTCAGCTACTTTCAGTGAGTCTTTAGTTACATGCTACTGAATGCTTCATATTTGACTCAGCACATGTGACTGGAAAAAAAGATGGGAAAGAATGACTTGAGTATTTATTTTTTCCTAAAATTTAACTTATTAATTTGAAAGAGAGAGGGAGAGCATGAGTGGAAGGGGGAGGGGCAGAGAGAGAGGGAGAGAAGCCGACTCACCACAGAGTGGGGAGCCTGACATGGGGTTCAATCCCAGGACCTCAAGATCGCAACCTGAGCCAGACACTTAGCCAACTGAGCCACCCAGGTGCCCTCAAACCTGTAATCTAATAAAAATGAGACTGCTTAGAAATAATTAAAACATTAACAAAGTCAAAATTGGAATCAGTGAGGTTGCCAAATGAGTATACTCGACTCCTAATAAGTAAGAGTAACATTAAATTGGGGGAAATCCATATAAAACCTGAAATTCATACATACACACACATTAAGACTCAAATCTACTCAAAATGCTATCCTGTTTTTCTAAAAAAAAATTAAAAATTAAAATTAAAATTTTAAAGGAATAGGATAGTGTTGATCTGGAATTCCAAACCAGTGGAGCTGCCTGTTGAGGACTCTGTTTTCTAACTTCACCAAACAAAGACTGCAGACTCCTCCTTTTTCTTTTCTACTGGCTGAGCCATAGCCAAGTTATTCTTAGTTAAAAAAAAAAAAAAAAAAAAAGCCACCCTGAAGATATTTGCACATTAAAAAAATCTTCTTAAAGCCCAGCCAGAAAGAAAGAAGAATTTGGATATTTGGAAATATCTAGCCATGAGTTCCTTTAGTTAGTAAATGCACTTTCAAAGTCAGAATAAGGTTTCTATCCTTAAGACTCTACTTAAAAGTGAATGATTTTGACTACAATTAAATCTTTAAAAAATCTACATGACAAAATAAACTATAACAGCATTCAAAGACAACCAACAAGCTGAGAGAAAATGTTTACAATGACCACAATCACCAAAGGATTAGTATCCAGAATACATAATTATTTCAAATAAATTTATAAGAAAAAAAAACAACTAAACAGATAGTAGGTTAAGGATAATAGTCAATTCACATAAGATGAAACTTAAAAATTTTAAATTGCACTCAATATCACTAGTAATCAGGTAGGTATTAAAATCCTTACTTTTTCACACCCATCAAACTGGCAGATGAGACTCAAGAAAAAAATGAAAGTTCTCAAACTTGAAGTGTAAACTGTCACAACCTACCTGGACAACCATTGATGAATACCTAAGAAAATGGAAAATACATACATTGCATGACCCAGCAATTCCACTTCTAGGCATAAAGCACCCCAAATAAGCTGTCAGGCATGGGCACAGCAGACATATATGTGAACATAATTCCATTTTTAATAAAAAATGAAAATAAAATTGTAATCAATATGAGGTTGGATAAGTGATGTATTGATCTATATGCTATTGCTTTATAATGAATAAATATATGTGTGTGTATACATCTATTTATGTATATTAGGGTGTATATGTCTTTTTTTTAAAAGATTTGTTATTTATTTATTTATTTGACAGACAGAGATCACAAGTAGGCAGAGAGGCAGGCAGAGAGACAGAGGAAGAGAAGCAGGCTCCCCGCTGAGCAGAGAGCCCAACAAAGGGCTCCATCCCAGGACCCTGGGATCATGACCTGAGCCAAAGGCAGAGGCTTTAACCCACTGAGCCACCCAGGCGCCCCAGGATGTGTATATCTTGCAAACAATAATGAATGGTGAAAAGAAATTAAATAATATAAATGGAAGGATATAATTTTCATAAGCTGTTAATTATGCTAAGTATATTATGTATTCTCTATTGATCTGAACATAAATAGCAAAAGCAAAACCCTATGGATGGAAGAGAGGATAAATTGATAAAGATATAAGATTTTAGTGACATAAGTATCAATTTATTGTTTAATTATTTTTAATTAACATATAATGTATTATTAGCCCCAGGGGTACAGGTCTGTGAATCACCAGGTTTATACACTTCACAGGACTCACCATAACACATACCTTCCCCAATGTCCATAACCCAACCACCCTAACTACCCCTCTTCCCCGGCAACCCTCAGTTTGTTTTGTGAGATTAAGAGTCTCTTATGGTTTGTCTCCCTCCCAATACCATCTTGTTTCATTTAATCTTTCCTACCCCTCAAGCCCCCCATGTTGCCTCTCAACTTCCTCATATCAGGGAGATCATATGATAGTTGTCTTTCTCCAATTGATTTATTTCACTAAGCTTAATACCCTCTAGTTCCATCCACGTCATTGCAAATGGCAAGATTTCATTTCTTTTGATGTCTCCATAGTATTCCATTATATATATATATACATATATACATATATACATATATACATATACATACACACATATATATATGTGTATGAAACATTATATATATATACATATATACATATACATACATATATATATATATATATGTCCACAATAGCTATTGTGGACATAGCCAAACTATGGAAAGAAACATTATATATATATACATATATATACATGTATATACATGTATATACATACATATATATATACATACATGTATTTACCCTAAAGATACAAATGTAGTGATCCAAAGGGGCACATGCACCTGAATGGTTATAGCAGCAGTGTCCACAATAGCCAAACTATGGAAAGAAACATTATATATATATACACATATATATATATATACATATATGTATATATACATATACATATACATATATACATTATATATGTATATATACACATATATACATATATATACATATACATATACATATACACATTATATATGTATATATATACATATATATACATATATATATGTGTGTATATATATATAATGTTTCTTTCCATAGTTTGGCTATTGTGGACACTGCTGCTATAACCATTCAGGTGCATGTGCCCCTTTGGATCACTACATTTGTATCTTTAGGGTAAATACAGAGTAATGCAATTGCTGGGTCCTAGGGTAGCTCTATTTTCAACTTTTTGAGGAACCTCCATGCTGTTTTCTAGAGCTGTTGCACCAGCTTGCATTCCCACCAACAGTGTAGGAGGGTTCCCCTTTCTCCACATCCTCGCCAACATCTGTCATTTCCTGACTTGTTAATTTTAGCCATTCTGACTGGTATGAGGTGGTATCTCATTGTGGTTTTGATTTGTATTTCCCTGATGCCGAGTGATGTGGAGCACTTTTTCATGTGTCTGTTGGCCATCTGGATGTCTTCTTTGCAGAAATGTCTATTCATGTCTTCTGCCCATTTCTTGATTGGATTATTTGTTCTTTGGGTGTTGAGTTTGCTAAGTTCTTTATAGATTTTGGACACTAGCCCTTTATCTGATATGTCGTTTGCAAATATTTTCTCCCATTCTGTCAGTTGTCTTTTGGTTTTGTTAACTGTTTCCTTTGCTGGGCAAAAGCTTTTGATCTTGATGAAATCCCAATAGTTCCACGTGTGATACCACTTAGAATAAAGTGACATCAGCCAATCCTAAACTTTGCCTCCTGACTAATCTCAAAATCTCATTTACCACTTATTTTTCCTTTGTGTTACAGTCTGGAGGAGTAATTTCACTACATTCCTGGATAAACCATTAAGTGGACAGCAGCCTTCCAAAGTCAAAAACTTCCTCACACAAATCAACCAACTGTTCTTGACAGAAAACAGCCAATTTTGCCCAAAATGCAGCATTTTATAAGACATGGTGACTTTATATGGAGCAAAACACTGGCCAGTGTCTTTTCATCTGAAAGAGGCCACTGGGGCTCCAACCACCAAGACCCAAACATGAAAGGGGCAGCTACACTGTTCTTTCTTTTCCAGAGCCCTACTTCAGCTTTTTGACATTGAAGAAGAAAGATACGAGATAAAACTGATATGCATAAATATAGTACCTATATTTCTTTTTTTTAAATTTTTAATATTTTATAAACATATATTTTTATCCCCAGGGGTACAGGTCCGTGAATCGCCAGGTCCACACACCCCACAGCACTCACCAAAGCACACACACCCCCCAATGTCCATAACCCCACCCCCTTCTCCCAAGCCCCCTCCCCCCAACAACCCTCAGTTTGTTTTGTGAGATTAAGAGTCACTTATGGTTTGTCTCCCTCCCAATCCCATCTTGTTTCATTTATTCTTCTCCTACCCACTTAAGCCCTCATGTTGCATCACCACTTCCTCATGTCAGGGAGATCATATGATAGTTGTCTTTCTCCGCTTGACTTATTTCACTAAGCATGATACGCTCTAGTTCCATCCATGTTGTCGCAAATGGCAAGATTTCATTTCTTTTGATGGCTGCATAGTATTCCATTGTGTATATATACCACATCTTCTTTATACATTCATCTGTTGATATACATTTAGGTTCTTTCCATAGTTTGGCTATAGTACCTATATTTCTAAAGCAATATTTGCACTGTCTCTATATAAGTGCTCATTGCATAAAAGGCACTCAATGCATGTTAATTCTGTCCATTATTGTTTTATTTTTATTTTATTTGAATGCAGTTAATTAACATATAGTGTATCATTAATTTCAGTGGTAGAGTTCTGTGATTCATCAGTTGCATAGAACACCAGTGCTCAATACATCACGTGCCCTTCTTATGTGTGTATGCATGCTTACAGAGTAATCAGTAGAAACAAGCTCAAGAATAGAAAATTCTAAAGTTTTTAAATGTTAAGCAAATGTCTGTATTCCTTTAAGGGAAAATAATATTAAAATATTGTATTAAATCAGAAATTTTCCAAACTAATGCATGCAGACAACCGAAAATACCACGAGGTGGCAGCACACTCCTGTGATAGCGCCACATAGGCTTTCACTAGTCAGTACTCAGAAAGAAAACATTGAGTGAGGTGTTCTCATTAAATCCTAAGTATTTGGTTTAGGAAGAGTTTCAGGATCAGTTTGGCACATGTTTCCCTTCATCTTCCAAAGAGGAAAACAAATTCCTGGAAAATTAAGGCATTTATTCAAAGTCCAACAAGTAATTCATTATAGAACTGGGATCACAACCTTGAACTTGCAGCTCCCAGGGCATGCTCCTAAGGACATCAAGCCTTAATCTCGTCCTTTTCTTACCTCAAAGTCTTTCAATGACCGTTATGGTTAAGAGAAATCATGCGATGGAATAAAATATGGAAACTGAGCAGCAGGCAAATTTTCTATTGGGTCCTTCTGCTCCTTCTCCAGTCCCAGCCCTCCCCTGACTACCAGCCCATTTCCTTGCCCCTCTCACAACAAAATGAGAGAGACTCTGGTATCTATTAAGGCTTCATCATTTGGGGGCTGAACCTCATGTTCTTACTTAACTATAAAATGAATGCTTATTGCTTATATTAAAGTAATATTAGGCTATAGAAGTAGACAAACCTTGAAATTGACTTTACAATCAGATTCTCCTTCAGGCTAAACATAGTCTGATGACTAACCTTCCTGGTTTGCCTGGGCCTAAGAGTTTCCCAGAATATAGGACTTAACTTCTAAAGCGGTGAAAGTCCTACACTAGGAAAACCAGTAAGACTGGTCACCTTAGCTCCTTAACATGGGACTGGGGCTTTGTGGTGTGATGAAAGATGTGATGAGCTAGAAAAAAACACAGTATCTCACCATCGTCTTTTCTCTCTCCTGTCATCTCTCCCTTCATTTCAGTCAGCTGCGTAAAACTGCCTTACGAGAGGCCCTAAGCTGAGCCCCAGGAATTTAAGGATGAACCACTAGGAATGGGGTAGCAAATATATGCACAAATGGGATCCCTGGGTAACATTTTTACCATACGTGCAATGGGGAAGCTCCCACACCAACCTGGTTTATTTTATCACGCCAGTAAATCAAATATGTATGCACCATCTTTATCCTGTTTTCAAATAAAACTTAGGCATTTTCTTAAAACTAGAATGTGTATAATAATAACCAACTTCTGCCTAGTGCTTATCAATTTTCTGGAATTCTGTTGTTTGACTCTTACAATAACACTTTGAGGGAAAATCTTAACTCGTCCTCATGCTTCAAACCAGTGAATTGAGACTTGAGGAAGGTAAATAACTTATCTCAGACCATACAATTAATTGTGAGAAAGGTAGGTTTCAAGCCCAAATCTGTTGACTCTAGAGCCTATGCCCCCCCACTTGGCTACACCATTTTTTTTCTCATCTAGAGAAGCACTTGCTCTGTCTAGAACTTACCGCATTCGTTGAAGTGTTCTGTATCTGCTCTGTCTGATAGAGAAACCACTTGCCACATGTGACTACTGAACATTTGAAATATGGCCTATGTGACCAAGGAACTAAATTCTAAATTTTACTTCATTTTAATTTATTTAAATTTAAAGCACTGCATGTGACTAGCAGCTGCCATACTGGACTACAAAGGTCAAGGTACATATTCTATCATGTGGATACAGTAGAGTAGATTCATGCAGTATAATGAAATGAGAAAGGACATTGGAATGAGGATTTCTGTCCTTAAATCCCTACCCATGCCACTGAACCAAAGAAACATTTTTCTGCTTTACATCTCTGTAAGTCTCATTTAGTTGACTCATGTAAAAAAGGGGTTAATCATAATTATGGCAGACAGTTGTGAGTTTTAATAGATATATAAAATACTTGACACTAATTCCCATTCAGCATGTTTTATTTGTCATTTAAAGTTCTAAAATGGTTGGGAAGGAAATTTGCATAGGCTCCACTAACCATTTCCTCCAATATTTGAAGGTTCATGTCAGAAAACTCTTCTGTGTCTCTCCCATTGAATAGAATTCCGTTTCTTTCATTAAATTCTCTCTTAGAATTGTTGTTGGGCTAAAAATCTGATGTAAAGTACTCCACAGTTATCTCAATGACCAGAACACAGTAACATGCAATGAAATCTCTTCCCCCCTCCGCTCCCTCAGGACTTAGCATAGTTTATCTAAAAAAACACAAAACACCCTTGATGGAAGGTATGGGAAAGGCTAGATAAAATAACCTGTCTAATTCTGTGAGGTCCAAGGATAATTGAATTTTTACTTCAGGTTCAGGCATGGTCAAGAAACAAGTGCTATGCCCTTGTTTGATAAGTGATTATAGGTTAGAATGATTGAAAAATAATGTGATACAGTGGAAAGTTCCTGGAGGTTAAAGAAGAAGTCCGAATCTGATTTCATTTTGACCTGGAGTTGTTCTGTGGTCATTTTTCATTCTGTACCTCAGATTTCCCAGCTAGGAAGTGGGTAGAACCACCTTAAATCTCCTTTAGAATTATGTAAGGATTAAGGTCCTTAATTATACAAATCTTCCTATTAGTGTAACTTACATTTTCATATTAATAATCTCCCTTGACCATCTATCATCTATCATGAAAGTGTAAAGCACTTTGATGAACTATAAAGCACTAAGCACTAATCACAATATTAGGTAAAGCAGAAAATACCATCTCCATTTTACCAATCTAGAAATGGATGTTCAAAAAAATCAAGTGACTTCCCCAAGCCACAGTCAAGGTCAAGATCCTTGACTACACATTCCCTGACTTGATTACTCTTTCAGAGAAAAATGCTAAAACCAATCCCCATTGTGTTGAGTGAAATGAAAATGTTTAGCCTTTTACATAAGTGATATGACTGATCCTTCAAAAGAAGTTGCCTGAAGGAAACATGTCATGAGACAGTGGATTGGGTCTGGTGAGGCGATTTGGATGACTTGGTCTCTTGGTGCCACTCTTTCCTGTTCTTTCTCCCAAACTCTTTCAAAGAGAAGCTGATGGAGGAAAGGCATCCTTCCCAGCTGAGGTTCAAGCTGCTGCTGTCTTGAGCAACCACTAGGCGGCCACCCAGGCTAGCCCTAATGAGCTGGTATAAAGGGCTTCCAAGCTGGAGGATTTCCAGAGTTCATGGCCACAGAGGGAGGGGCTAGCCCCAGGGCTGCACGTGAGTGAACACACTCATGGGCATGATGGTTAAGCCCTGAGACTTCCTCACTTGCCCAAAGGCAGCCTTGGGAAAGAAAATCGTAGCAGACCCCTTGACTGTCCACAGCCTGGTCATCCCTGCCACTTCAGGGCCTTGGACTCCCATGAGTTCAGATCTCAGTGGCCTTTTAACCTTCTTCCAGCCATGAAAGTTGAGCTCCCTGGAATCCTTACTCCAGAGCTCAGGTGTTAGGTTAGGTTCTTAGCCTCAGGGGCTGAGGGAGGCATCAACTCTTTCCCAGCACTTGTTAAATCAGAAAAGAACCCTGTTCCTAAAAAAGAAAAACTACCAAGGGAGGCTAACCAGAAAAATCCAGCAGGGGCAGAGTAACCAGTGCAGAGATGCGCAGGGATGGCAGGAAGAGCAGAGGACAAGTCATGGCCCAAGGAAGAAGCTTGTTAGCCTGTACTGTTTTCTTACTCTAATTTGCAAATGCCTGTCTATAAACAACCTCTGGTATTTATATGCCCCTTGGGTCTGTTCTTCTACCCTTAAGAAGGTCTGCCACACACACACCATTCTCAGATCCCCCTCAGTGACTCCTTCCTCAAACCGTTGCTGCTGGGAAGCCATCTGTCACCACCCACAGGCTGCAAACCTCTCTGGAAAGCTGAATCCCATCACGTTGGGACCCGGGCCCAGGGATGGGAAGCCGCAGCCACAGCAGGATTTATGCTAACTGGGGAGGGACATCAGGTTGGGGGGGTGGGGAGGAGTCGAGGCAAACTTCACAAAGCAAAGAAGATTCTAGATATTTACTTATAACTCCAATAAATATTTATGGGATAAATTTTGTGAGTGAGGCACTCTTTAAAGGTTAGTCCCTGTTTTCCAACAATTATAAATGATGCACTTAATGAAGGAGTTAGAAAGGACTTTAGAATCTGTAACACTACCAATCAATCAATACATGTTATAGATCATTGAGTCAGACCTCTTTAATGTTACATATGACTAGAGAGCAAAGATTGAAAGGTTCGAAGGTACTGAAATTCATACTGTATAGATGGGGAATCCCTTATAGTTTCTCAATAAGTAAATGTTCTAATAAGATGTCAAAAAATAAACAGAAGGCAAACTCAAGGAGGGACAGGGTTATTCTTTGTCTAAGAGTCAAGTTCCTCAAATCAAATCAAATCCTCAAATCAAATCAAATCCTCAGCTGCCTGGGTCTATCCATTCACTCACCCTCTGATCCAACTCTCAACCCCCCTTGTCACCCATATTGCCCTTTGGGGAGAACACCTGAGTCCTGGGCCTATCTCGCCCTCAAATTTACACAAATGTCTCAGATTAGCAGGAATGTCCGAGATTCATATTATCAAATTTCCCCCTAATAAATACATCAATTTTGGCTCTTAAAAAAAAAGTAGTCACACAGTAATTTGTATTTGCTTTCTTTGCAAAAATTTGGGATGAGGAAGTGAAAAATGAAGGCTAAGGACAAGGTACATCTAGAAAAATTTTGAAAATGCAACAAGATGTCTGGAAGATATAGACAGATACAGATACAGATGACAAATTACAAATTCATTTTAGTTTAGTTTGAAAGTAATAAGGGAATATTGGAAGCAAATAGATGAAGCCTAAAAACAATGATCAAACCTCCAGATGTTTTCCCTGCACAATACAAACATTCTTGTTCTTTGAACATCACTGAATAACCAATTTAAAAGAAAAAATAAGGGGTGCCTGGGTGGCTCAGTGGGTTAAATCCTCTGCCCTCGGCTCAGGTCATGATCCCAGGGTCCTGGGATCGAGCCCAGCATCGGGCTCTCTGCTCAACAGGGAGCCTGCTTCCCCCTCTCTCTCTGACTGCCTCTCTGCTACTTGTGATCTCTGTCTGTCAAATAAATAAATAAAATCTTTAAATAATAATAATAATAATAATAATAAAAGAAAAAATAAAATTTCATCCAGCTCCATCCAGCAGAACAAAGATTAACAAATGGCCTACACATGTATATGATGTTTGGTTTGCTTGTGAGATTCTTGGTGTAATAGTAAAACAAATGGGCACATGGGTGACTCAGTCAGTTAAGCAGCCCACTCTTGGTTTCAGCTCAGGTCATGATCTCAGTGTCCTGGGATCGAGCCCCAAGTCAGCCTCCAGGCTCAGCCGGGAGTCTACTCCAGGATTCTCTCCCTCTCCCTCTGCTTCTCCAACGCCCTCCCACCCCACCTCCTGCTTGTGTGCTCTCTCTCAAATAGATAAATCTTTTTTTAAAAATGAGGTTTTCTTTATTCCACTTTCACCCTAATACCCTCATATAATCAACATACCAATATTTAGCATAGTTGGATATGAAGCTGCCTCTGTCAGTTCTCAGGACTCTAGGAATCCAGTGGTGTCCCCAAACAGAATTGTCTGTGGCCTACAAAAGCAATGGTGTTGCTGCTCCCTCATGCTTTATCACCCTAAGCCTCCTCAATCCCTCCTGGTCTCTCTGTTTTCTTGTCCCGTTCTCTCTCGGGCATAAGTGAACAGCTAGAAACTGTCCTGCCCAATCCCTGTCTTCACTGGAAGAAAATGAATATGGGAGCAAAGCTGTTCCCCCCGGGGCTCCACATGACTGATTTCCATAGGAAACAATCAGCGGGACTCTGGCCCAATTGTGTGTGTGTGTGTGTGTGTGTGTGTGTGTGTGTGTGTGTAGAGACTGGGTGAGAGAGAGGTGGAGGCAGCCCTGGAGAGGGGCTTCCCACTGCTCTAATGAGAGGCAGGCCTGTGACTGGGATCGTGACAGATGGGCTATGAATACCAGACTGGCACCTTGAAAAAGTTTCTCAGGGGCCTGCAGAGGGGCAGGAGAGGAGTCCAGGTCTGAGGACAGAACATCAACAAGCCATCTCTGCCTCTGACCCACTCCCCACCTACCAAAGAAGCCTAGAGTGATCTAGGCAACCCCAAACCCTATTCAGAGAAAAGACTGTCCTGAAAGAATGAACAAAGATGCCTGTGGGATGCCTTGGTTTGCTAAGAGCACCCTCTCCAAAACAAACCATTCCTAGAGCCAGGATACCAGCCACTGCAATCTTGTCACTTGCCTAGGCTAAAATGCCAGGGCTTCTCTGTCACCAGCAGGATCAAGTCCACACCTTAGGCAGGCACCCCTCGGTTGTAGTTTTTCTGAATTCATCCTTGACCGACCCTTCCAAACACACCACCCCCAGTACTACACACCAATCCCTCAGAACAGGCCTGATTCCCAGGACACACCCATCACTTTTAGGCTTGGCTATTCCATTTGTGTGGAATGCTTCCTTCAACTTTCACCCCTTAAGGTAGAGTTTAAGTGTCTTTATAACAGACTCTGCCTTCTCTCTATACAAACTTCCTTTCTCTGTGTCATGCAACACAAGGGTGATGCTTTTAAATGAGCAGATATCAACTATTTTGTGGCAATGTAATATCTGTCTCTCCCTACACATAAAATGCACAAGATGTTACTACTTGAAGGACTGAACAACTTCTTGTGCTTTTTATTCCAAATCTAGATCCTGGTGACCCTTTTAAAGTGCATATGCCCTTGATAATGAACCATGTCTGGTTCTGATGCTTGCTCTGTCAATGTTTTCTAACTGTGATGTTTACGTTTCTGGTATACCTTGAGCTTTTTTTCTTGATAGCTGGACCTGCTGAGCCTTTAGGCCATAGAAACCGGTATAAATAGACCTCTAGTGATAGTGGTGGGGCATGGGGGAGGGGAAGCATTCTATGGCCCCATGATTAGGTTTCTGTCCTTTGGTGAACCTGTGCCCTGCACTGTGAACTTCACAGGAGTTCTCAGGCTTTTTTTTTTTTTTTTCCTCCCCCTTCAGGTGGGACCCAACAGCTGGAGCTGGCTGGAGTTGGGCATTTCCCACCCATCTCTAACTAATTTCTCCAGAGGGCAGGCCTTCTTTTCCAGAAGAACAGAGCATTCTGAAGTATTTTAGAATTGTTTCTTTCCCCTTCCACTGCTTGAAGCACAAGGAGATTTTTCTCAGATATTTACTGTGAGAACCTGGATGAACGCCTAGAGGTAAATCTCACAAAATTATTGTTCTTCCCTTGCTCCCTACCAGGACTGGGTCCCCCTGGAGTTTTTAACTCTCAGAGTTGCGCCCACCGGGCCTCCAGGAATTTGTCATTTGCAGTTCAGTTTTCCCCACCCCGGCACTGGTTCCCATAGTGGTTTTTGCTCACGACTCTCTGCACTGAGAAACACAATGATCTGTATTCTTCTCTCCAGTTTTGGTAACAGTGATTGGCCTTGTGTCCTCCCCTTTCTTACAAATCCAAGAAGAGTTGTGGCTTTTTCGGTCTCTTTATCTTTTTATATGTTAGGATGAGTGGCATGTTTCAAGTTTCTTACCTGTGTAACAGGAAACTGGAATTCTGTCTGTGGATTTAAATTTTTGGATCTTGACCATTTCTCAAGATTAGAGATGTCTTTGGAACATAAATTTTGTGTTGTGTTCTTTTAAATTCCCTTGACCTCCATATCAGGTCCACCTAGGACAAGGAAGCTTAAGAAATATATTTGCTGGAGGCACCTAGGTGGCTCAGTCATTAAATGTCTCCCTTCAGCTCCGGTCATAATCCCAGGATCCTGGGATGGAGCCCTGGATCAGGATCCCTGCTCAGTGGGGAGTCTGCTTCTCCCTCTTCCTCCACTTGCAGCTTCCCCTGTTATGCTCTCTCTTCCTCTCTCTCTGTCAAATAAAAAAATTTTAAAGAAGAAAAAAGAAAGAAATATATTTGCTTACGGACTACCATTTGGTTGCGCCTCCCATGTGCCAGCCATTTTACACATTTCTTTCAAAACCATCCTCTAAGGGGCACAGCTTCTTCCAAAGTACAAGTAAGGAAAACTACACCTCAGGTATGGAGCTCGCCCTCTACCACACAAACAGTAACACAGCCCAAGTGCTGTTGGAACCCTGGTCTCACCCTAAAACTTAGCCTAACCACCTCATCTGCTCACCAATCTCCTGAGAAATCTGTTCTATGTTTTCTGCTATTGTGTTTTTCCTACGCCTCTGAGAAAAAAGTAGGAAACACAAGTATTTTGCGGAATTTTCTGACCTGCTTGGATAGTGTGTAATGTAAATTTGAGAGGGGAAATAAATGGGGACAACATGTCCCACTTTCAGACGAAACTCATTTTCTGCAGATCAGTTGTATTTTACATCTCAATTTTATGAGTTGTTAAAAAATAATAAAGGGAAACTGAAAAATGAACTAATGGTACATAGGGAGTACAATGAAAAGAATAATGTGGGAGTGAGTGATCCAACATACAGCTTTGTTATCCAATATCCGGATCTAGGATCATGAACACTCTGCTGAATATCTCACAGATTCATTTTACTCAACAGTAAAATGGAAAGAATTGAAGTAGATGAATTTAGAGTCAATCTAGACATAACATTGCATTAAGTTCCAGCCTATTTTATTCTGGTGTTTCACAATATACAGTATATATACAATATACTGTGATGATTTAGGCAGGGGAGCTTGGAAGTGCCTGACCTATATACAGAAAGCACCATGTAAAGATCTTGTGAATGACAACATTAACAACTGCTCCAAATCCATGGAGGGTGTCAGAATGTAGGACTGAGGTTGCCGTTTCCTTTCAGGATTTAAGAGGTGGAAAGGAACTGGTTCCAATGAAAATATTTCAGGTTTGGCTTCTATGAGGAGGGGACGGATAAGAGGAAACTGGGCAGAAAGAACAAAAGCCCAGAAGGAATAGAGGAAATGTGGACAGAAGGAGAGTAAGTTTTATTTCAGAGTTGCCAAATACCTATAGATCCAACATCCCTGTGCCCACCCCCACTTCTCAGGATGGAAAAAAACATCACTTTATGAAAAGAAAAAGAAATCCCCTCACTCTAGAGTTTTTGAAAAGCAAAGATAAATAAAGGAGGTTAGATCCTCATCTGAGCCCGATTTTCTGCAAAGCTGGCTGCATTAGATGCTAATCCCTCAGGCCCTAGGGGACTGCTGCACTCAGTCTATGACCCTTAATCCCCTCTTATAGGTCCCCTAGAGTAAGTGATACTGTGCGAACTGCCTGGATGGGACCCTGGCCACATCTGGTCCCAGGACCCTCTGCTCTGCATTGAAATAGAAAGATGGATAAACAATTTGGACTTTGTCTCATTCTCCCTTTGAAGGGTGCAAACTTATTACCCGAAGTGCTGAGGCCCTGACTCAATTAGTCCGCTAATGTGATTATATGCTAATCTGGGTTTTATTTTGCATCTGATTTTCATGTTATTTGCTTGAATTTAAAATAAGCAGAAGCCCCCCTGTGTATGGTCCCCACTTCCTAATAGAGCATGAATTCTTACACCTGACATGATCCAGGTGTTCTTTAATTCCAGTTAGATCAGGCTAATGTGAGAGCCTGTGTAAGAACACAGGTCCAGCTCTCCTTTTTGACATTTTATAAATCCTCACAATATTTTTGGGTTAGACCCTGACACGGATGTAGCCACTGAAAGAAGAAAGAAAAGTTTCAGTCACTTAAAAAAATTTTTTTCTGCAGAGAAATCTGGACACATGGTAATGATTTATAAACAACTTTTATATGTTTCATTTTGCTTCTCTGTTTTTAACATTTTCTGATGATAATGGTAACATGCACAGCAAATACTTATTTAGCACTTGCTTTACCACACAATATTTTTGTAAAAGATCTTTGAAGAAGATAAAATTATTATACCTGTTGTTTTGTAATAAATTTATTTATTTTTAAATAACCTCTAAGCCCAATGTGGGGCTTGAACTCATGACTCTGAGAATAAGAGACACATGCATTACTGACTAAGCCAGCCACTATGCCCTTATTATCCCTGTTTTAAAGGTAAGGAAACTGAGGCACTGGGAAATCCTGCATTCTCAAAATAATATTACTGGTGGGAGGTGGAGCTGGGTAAAGGATGCTTATATTACTTGCTTAATGAAAGTTAAAAATTTAAAAATATAAAGAACGTTCCTACATTGCCATATAAATGGATGAATATCAAGACAGTTGTAACTAAGTTTATACCGAATTTCAAGAAAACCATAAATTGTTGTGGAATCTCAGACTCATACTTTAAATTATAACATCTGAGATAAGAATAGTTATAGTTGGATGAGGGGCAAGAAAAGAGCAAAAAAGAAAAAAAAATACTTTACTTTTTAAAATTTACTTCGTTTTTGAATTGGTTTGCTCATTGTTCCCTTTGGAGAGGGAAATTAAGCAAAGAGACTTAAAGAAGAGCAGCAAAGAAGTAAAAGAGAACAGAGAAAGCAATCTCTCAAATATGCATTTATTCTTCTGGGTAAGCCTCTATTTAGTGACTATTATGTACTAATTAAACATGGGCTCAGTGCAGAGGATATAGAGGTTAGTAAAAATAATAATAACCCCAGAAGTCAAAGAGCTTATAACATAGTAAAGAAGATAAGAAAAATGAGTGAAAAGTACGGGTGCAAATGTTTCTAATAAGGCATAATATGACAGATTTCCAAAGTATAATGAAGGCTTAGGAGAGAAAAACAAGATCACATCTGTCGGAGACTTCAGAGGGTGCATTCTTAGGAAGTGTCAGAAAGCTGGACTTCAAAAGACTGGTACAATTTTGGACTACAGGGGTAAAAGAAGAGAGAAAGTCCTGAAGCTCTTCATCAGAAATTGTAGGAGTTCCAACAGAATGTTCTTTCTTGAAATCCAAAGGACAGGCTACTCCATTGACTAAGTCTGTACCCTTTAGCAAGGGAAGGGAGGAGGGTAGAGAGATGAGGATTCCAGAGTCTAGGATAGAGAAGAAAAAGGAGGAGTCATAAAGACTTTGGGAACACCTAAGTTCTACCAAAGAAATGAGGGTAAGAAAACCAAAGAAAAATTTCTTCCCTTTGGCCCAGTCCTGAAAGAAAAGACAAAATCTAAAAAAGCAAATACTTTTTTCCTTAAAAAAAAAAAAAAATCAGGGCACCTGGGTGGCTCAATTAGTTAAATGTCTGCCTTGGGCTCAGGTCATGATTCCAGCGTCCTGGGATAAAGCCCTACATTGGGCTCCCTGCTCCACCAGAGACCCTGCTTCTCTCTCTCCCTCTGCCTGCCACTCTGCTTACTTGTGCACTCTATCTCTTTGTCAAATAAATAAATAAAATCTTTAAAAGAAAAAGAAAATTTCCATATGAATTTTTTAAAAAAAGAAATCATTGGTATGGGTATTGTTCTTTCCATATTGCATTCAGTAAGGTTTTGCCGGGCCCCTAACGGCAGACCTTGCTAGCACAGATGGGGCCTTTCAGCCTAGCCTGAGATTCTATTCTCTGGCTAGCACCAGACTCCAGCCAACACAAAACTCCCCTCTAATTGTAATTGAATCCACACTTTTATAGTTCATTACCTCTCTGATAGATTAGATTAGATTAGACTGAAGCTATGGCCAGCCCAGCCATCAGCCCAGGTTGGAGCATAGAGAACAGAAAAGGAGGAGGGATTGAACAGGAAGAAGGCACCTGACTGAATGACCTGTTTTTCTTCCCAGCTACTAACACATTCCTCTCCCCTCCAGTCTTCCCCTGACTCATGCCCCTGCCCAACACAGGCACATATGCCCTTTAGGGATTAAAAGCTGAGACTCTTTGTAAAATCAGATATTAAAAGAGATGCACAGAACCTTGAGATCATCTAGCCATAGCCATTTTGTTTTATAAATGAGAAAACTGAAATACAGAATCAAAAAAAAAAAAAAAAGATATTCCCAAAAGGCAAGTAGCAGAGAACCCAGGTATCATGGCCATGGAAATGCACTACTGAGATCTTCCAGAGGAGATCCTACTGCAGAGAACAGAGTTGACTAAGTGCCCGAGCTAAGTGCCCACAATCCACCATTGTGCCTGCCACATTCCCCCATGCTCCCAGTTAAGCACAGTCTTAGTCAACCACAGCACAAGTCCTACAATGTGCAGGACTCCTCCAACAGACAGTTTTGGCTTAGGGACCCACCACTGACATGGCCAAAACTTTTCTAGACTGTGCTGCAGTCTGAATCTCTTCCTGCAAAATCCTCCTTCTTTCCCCTCTCCTTCCCTGGTCGGAGGAATCTCCCTTCCTGCTCATGTTCCCTCATCTTTATTCTTCACAGGCATTTCCTCCCTTCAAAATCTTTTTCTTACTTAATCATATCTTAGCATCTACTTCTCAAAGATTCCAAACTAACATACCTGGTCGGTTGCCTTACAGTTGAGTGATACCCTCTTCCCACCCAAATATAATTGTGTGTTTTTTCAGTGGTTCTATCATAAAAAGTCCTCTCTGTAAACTTGTTTAAGATCATCTTTGCTTCTTTCATACGTTGTTTCTTAGAGTAAGATTTTGTAGTCACAGTGGTCTTTATTTTGTTATTTCCCAGGGTCACATTTGGGATGATTTCAAATAAGTCTTCCCTAGACACAGTGGAGAAGGACAGCTATGAAAGACTTAAACGTTATGCGAGAGTATTGTTCAGAACTCTTGTTGGGTCCTTTCCGGGGCGATATCAGTCCTGCTCATTTCATCCCTATAAACTCCATAATAACACACACTGTCTTCCAAAGAGCACTGCCCTGATTGCAATTATTGGAGGGATTGGGCCAGAATTTAAAGAAAGGATTATTCCTGTACAAATTCTGATTAAAATGAGCTCCCTCAACCTCAGCTGAAAAGATTAACAACTGCCCAATCTCCTACAGCCAGCAAGTCTTCGTAAATAACTCTCAATCTCTCTACTGTGAGTTTATCTGCCAAGGATTAAACTGAGAGGCTGCTCCCAAAACCTGTATTAAAATAACCACAAAATATAGCTTCTGGTTCCTGGCAGCTGTTGAGCTCAAAGTGAGGGACCTAGAAATCTCTCTCCAAGCATGCCTAGGGAGATGTCAGTATGGGGCATGGTGGGAGGAGAGTAAAAGGGGGTTGCCTAAATTAGAAGGTGCCTGGAGGGACATGAGCTGTATTTAGTTACTGGATATAATCAGAAAGATCAGGAGAGTTCCATCTTCACATTGTTTTAATGGAAAACATCCCAACATAATAGAAAGAGTAGGAAACTTGTACTCAAAACTTGTACTGAGTTCAAAGTCAAGGTTGGTCATTTGTGCCTCATAATGCCTAGTTTTTTCATCTGTAAAGGGAGCTCATACTGACGGTATTACTTGTCTCACACTGAGAATAAGATATGATTTCTGTGTTAGGCTTTAAGAACTAGAACCTGCTTATAGAAAAGACCATTGAGAGTCATCAGTATCTGTTTTTCTGCTTTCACCTAGAATCTAAGGTGAAACTGAGCATGTGATTTCTCAACATCCCTCACAGCTATGAATGGCTATGTGACTAAGTTCAATCATCGCTACTTTTTTCTCTCTTCACCCACAACCACCTCCCCTATCACTACATCACTAGCCTTCCTTCTGGCTGGAATGTGACTGATGGTAGAAGCAAAGCAAGAGAACCATCTTAGAGATGAATAAAAGCTGCATTTTTAGGATAGGGGGTAGGGAGGGATCTTTTTTTTTTTAAGATTTTATTTATTTATTTGACAGACAAAGATCACAAGTAGGCAGAGAGGCAGGCAGAGAGAGAGAGAAGGAAGTAGGCTCCCCGCTGAGCAGAGAGCCAGATGTGGGGCTTGATCCCAGGAACCTGGTATCATGACCTGAGCTGAAGGCAGAGGCTTTAACCCACTGAGCCACCCAGACATCCCAGGGAGAGGATCTTTTGTCCCTGATAACTGTGTAGTTATGCTACTACTTCTGATCACACTCTCTAGACTTTTTATAAGCAAGAAATAAATGTTTATCTTATTAAGCCACAACTATATAGGATTTATTTGCTATAGTAATTGAACTATTATCCTAACTACTATACTACTCTATAAATATAAATTATTACTATTAATAATGTTATTCTATAGCTGTATATGAACAGGGGTGTCACAAGGTGCTTTGACCTACATGGTCCTCAAGTAGACTTCCACATTTTAGACTCTAAGTTCAACAGCTTTCATAAACAAAATGAGTGTTTTCATTTTGTTTCTGGTTTAATCCAAAAGAAAATTTAATCGTATTATTTTGAAGTAAACCTGCATCTTAAGTTCTATCTCATTAGATGGGGGCGGCCAAGTTCTTCTACCTCATCCTTCATCTTGAGGTCTCCAGGACTACTTTTTTTTTTTTTTTTTTTTTCCACAAGTAGTTGAGATCTTCGATTCACAAAATCCCTCCCTTTCATATCTCATTTAACTATATGCCTCTTTCCTCTTTCCTCGGTCCTCCATTAAAAGGTTTTCCAAATTTCTGTCCATTTTATTCTCCCCAAACATATTTTTCAGTCTGCTAAATGAATATCCTCAGTCTGAAACGCTAGGTAATATTTTTTGAGTTTATAATCACTGGAGTTCTTACCAAAAAATGCATATTCCAGAGTAGCCATGCTTACTAAATGAGAATCTGCTGATATAGCTTTAAAATCTGCATCTTATCAAGCTCTCTCATCCTTCCTCTTGCCCCCAACACAAGCACAAATCAAGCAATTTTGATGCATGCTAAAAATGAAACATCCCTGAGCTCTTTGAAAGGCATCCATAAAGCATTACCCATTTTCTATTATCTAAAATTAAAAATGCTACAGAACAATCTTGGGAGAAATTATTACAGTATTAGGACAGGAAAAAGACTATTTCAGAGAAGATGAGCATGGTTTCATTATCAACAAATTTCAAATTTTTGAGCTTATTGAATCATATCTACTCACCCTTACATTAAAAATGTTCATCCTCACATCTAACTTTAGTGACTGCTTTGGAAGTTTTAAAAATGGTGTTCCTTAGAATTTAATTTAATGTAGTCCTTAGAACTGACTGAGGACAACAGGTTACTCTTTGGGATTTAAAGGAGTAAAGAGTTGCTTTCAGACCAAAGGATGCAATGGAGAAAGTATCGATGCCTTCTGGACCTGTCCTCAGAGGCAGATGCTATTTCCTCTACAAGTATAACACTTTTGCTGGCAAAGGAAATCTCCCTCCAGGGCAGGCTAGGGAGGACAATAGAGCCACGTCACCACCCACCATCTGTCGTGAAAACAGACACCAGCTGACAGAGAAGGGAGCTCAAAATCCTGCTCCCACCCCCACACCAACGTCAGCAACCTCACTGCCTGAACTCCTGAGAGGGGGGCCAGGAACAAGGTAGGGATTAGCCTGAGGGGCCTATAGGGATCAAGTTCGGGGTCACCCTGCCCAGATTGCTAAAGTTCTCTCATCAGGGCCTCTAAGTCATCAAATCTTCACTCTTATCTGTGAGATGAAGGGGAAAAGCCATGGCAGGTAGGCAGAGATCAGTGTCCAAAGAGCCCAGAAAAGCAATCCTATTTCTGTGTTGCCAGTCTGCTCTGTCTCTAGATGTCCTAGGTCCCAGAGGACACAGAGACGCAGAAAAGGCCACCTGGATAACTGGAAACAGAAACAATTCAATACTGTTCTGTCGAAGCAGTAATCAGAGGAAGAGTGGAGAGTGATAGAAGTAGAATTCCCAGAGTAAAGGTGACTCCCTGGACAAGGGGCTTTCGGAGCTGCTCGGGAGGGGAAAGACTTGGTTTTTCAGTAAGTATTTTATGCATTATTGTCTAGGGAATAGAGTCAGGAGTCCTAGGTTCTGCCACTGACTTAGGTATGGCCAAGGGCAAGTTCCTTCCTTATTAAAGAACTTGGTCTCCCCATATAAAATTGTGAGGCTGGACAAGGAGAACTCTCTGATTCAAGGTGCCTTCTCTGATTCATGAGTGACACAGACAAAGGTTCAGATAAAAGCTCTCAGGATGCAGAAAATGCTCTTGAACTGTCTAAAATAGAGCCACAGAGTTCCCAAATATGAAGAAAATAGAATAATTCTCTCAGTATAACAGGATAACACCTTAATTTACAAAGTATACTCTTATCTGATGAGAATAGATCTTCACAATAGATTTGTTATTCTTTCTGTGCTAAAGGATGCTTAGGAAGAATAAATGACATGGCCAGAGCCACAAATGACTGCAAAATGGAGCTGTGTCTAAAAGCCAGCAGGACTGATACCCAAAACAGGGCAAATTCCATTAAGTCATGGGTTATCTGAGACCTTGACCAGGATGGCATTAATGTTCCCTTCCACTTAACTAAAGCTTAGACAGACTTCTTCCTGATGCTAGTTCCCTGATCTCCCTTTATTTAGAGCATTTCATTTAGAAAATTTGTAATCCTAAATTCTTCTCTGCCCTTTGAGATGTAAATATATTTGAAGGCCCAGTTTTGCAATTTAGGACTATATTTCTTAAGGATGTGGGGACCATCTCTTTGAAATTAGTCACCAAGGAAGACCACACTTCTATTTCCTAGTCTCTGTAGGAAGGTAAGAGCCTAACTTCAATGGGAAACTTGCTTACTCCAAGTTGCAAAATTACCTACTTTCTTAGGGATATGAGAAGCTTATTTTTACTATGGATAAAGCTTCCCCTTTATGCCTGCCCATAACTTTCCACTAGATCATTCCAATGTTTAAAAAAAAAACCTCCCACCCTTTGTTTTAGCAGAGTTCAGGTGGCAGTCCGGCCTCTCTCCTCTATTGCAATCACCTTGAATAAAATCTTCCTTGTCTACTTAATTTGGTCTAATGCAGTTTTTGCTTTGACAACCTCCTCAGCACGTTTGCTGCAACTCACTTTGTTTCCCCTACTTTGGGTTTATAATTTGTTGTGCAAACCAAATTTGTGATTGATTCAAGTTTTTCATTTATTAAACAAATATTTATTAAATATCTACTACCCATCAGGCATTAAACTAAGTCCTGGCCTGGCTATTTTCCATTAAAATATAGTGTTGTATAAGTTACAGTGGGTATAATCTATGACAGAATTTTTAGAAGTTAGACCAAGAGTTTCTCCACTCAGCCCCCCTTAGCAATGCCTAAAAGCCCACTTTACCAATCATCTACTGAACTCAAAAACTGCATATTACTTCTCTGCACCAGACTTTGTGCTAGACCCAGAGAGATACAGAGATATTAAAAAATAATAATAATGATAAATTATATCTCAGCCCTCACTTTACTCCAAGGAGAGAGACTAAATGCTAAATGGATCACAACAACCTCTTCATTAATAGCTAACAGAGTGAATTTCATTCTGCAAGTGGAGGGCCCTATGTACACAAGCTGTTCCAAAGCCTGATCACTAAGAATTCAGTGAGGACAGAGCATACACACACAAAAAATTAAAATATTAAATGCAGTCTTGGATAAACATCAAGTTGTTTACCTCACAGAGAGTTCAAGTGTTAGACTAAGATTTGGAAATAAGCTGAAGGAGTCCTGAGTTTAAAATGAGCACAGTGCACAGGGAGTAGGTTATGCCCTCCTTTATCAATGACTTTATAAATGCACCCCTTCCACAGAAACTGCAGAAAATGGAGGCCCTGGGAAGAGCAATGTTGATGTCCATCCTGCTGCCTCCCAGTTGAAGCTGTAGGCATCATGTTGGAGCCTAAAGACAAATGAGTATGCAGCTTTCTGTTCTGTTTTCCCTAATCTAGTTCCTTTGGATGACCCAACTTTTCCTTTCCATTGAGTTTCCAAGTGATTGAGAGAAATTTACTTTTAAAAGAATGTGGGAAGAGAATTTTATAGCTCCATTAGGTATCTATGTATACAAAGGCTGTGTTCATCAATTAAATTTCAAATAAACACAAAAGGAGACAGAAAATGCGAATATTTCCAAATACAAATGTTTCAAAGTACTAAGTACTATAAGAACAGGAAAAAAACAAACAAAATGAAACAAAACAAAGAAATAAACAGGGATCAGGAGGTTCTTAAAGAAACATCATTGTTTAACCCATAGTGAGAATACAACGTTCCCCAAATTATCCCCAAAACTCACATCAGTGCTGTAGATTTCTCTCTTTTACATATGAGGGTTAGAAAGAACATGAGATTTTGTAACTTGATACAAAAAAAAATCCAAAGGAAGTATCAGATTAGTGGAAAAAAGTGGCTAAGAATCTAGAAAGACCTATAAAATTAGGTGAAGGTAAATGTAAGGCCATGGAAAGTATACAGAACTGATTATTTAGGGACCAGTAAGAAGGAATATGAATATGTCCATAGGGTAAACTTCAAAAGATTATTCATTTTAAACAGAAAGAACAAGCATGATGTATATACACATATACACACTAGCTAAATTCCAATCTGAGTCAAAATAAAGGATTTATAATGACTTTCTAAGATTCCAGTAGAACCAGTAGAACCTTTACTTTGCTCATCACCACTATGAGTCATAGTAATGATAGGTTACCAACTATCTGTTATATATTTAGTCTATTTAAACATCGTAACAGCTGTTTAAGGGAGGTACTATTATTGTACATATTACACAGATGAGAAAACTGAATCCCAGACATGTTAAATAAAATGCTTAAGATTAAAAAATAGTAAAGGACAGATTTAGGATTCAAACCCTGGAGTTCTAATGTCAGATCCCATGACAAGGCTCTAAATTAGGTCTTATAGAAATGACCATCACTCCTCGCTAATCTTCTGATTTTACAGAATGGATGGAATTAATCGGAAGAAAACATTCACAACAACAAGTCTAGGACTGCCTACTTTAACATATGTAGTTTCACAGTAATAGCAATCACACACAGATATCACCTCCTCTTATGACATCATATTTATTTACTTTTTATTTTTTTAAAGATTTTATTTGACAGAGAAAGAGAGACACACAGCAAGAGAGGGAACACAAACAGGAGAAGTGCCAGAGGGAGAAGCAGCCTGAGCCAAAGGCCTGAGCCAAAGGCAGATGCTTAACAACTGAGCCACCCAGGTATCCCAGTCTGTCAGATTTATGTCTTGTATGGTACTCATTTATCCTACTTTGTACACACACACACACACACACACACACACACACACACACTTCTTTTAAGGGAAAATAAATTTTCTAGGAAAGAAGCAAATTGAAATTACCAAATTCAAAAATTAAAATACGCCAAAGCATGAGAACAAAAGACACAGATAAACGTGAGAGAAGACACCTAGCTTACAGGCTCCCATTCATAACTATTGCATCCTTCCTGCTGCTATTACTTTCACTGTGAAGCCCACAGATGCTCAAGCTCAGCAGAAACTGCATGCTATGAGTCCTGGAACCTTCAGTCTGTACCCAGCTTTACTACTCATAAGATCTATAACATTTGACAAATAACCTAAACTTTCTGTATCTGTTTCTTCACTCCTCAAATGTCTCCTGATCCTAAACAGTATGCTCCTCCATGGGAAAATTCACAATTATGGGAGATAGGGTATTAATAACTAGGGGAAATTACTGTCATAGCAAACTATGAGTAGTTTATCCATAACTTTGATTGTGATTCTGACAGATGTAGTCGGATGCCTACCCAATTGTCATTCCCATTTCCCTTGGTCCTAATCATGTGAGGCTACCTCAGGGGATACAGTAGAAATACAAGGAATGAGTCTCTCTTCCAGCCAGAGACTAGGCAGATTATCCGATTCTAGCGAGTAAAACATAAAAGGAATTCTGCTAGGTCAATTCCTGTTAGAATTTTTTTCTAATGACGAGAAGAAAGGAAAATAAAGAAGAATTCTGTTCCCCACCCATGTCCCCTTTCTTTCCAGCTTTTGGGGGGAATCGTGGAGCACATAGTACTTAGACCTGGGCCAGCCATCTCATGACCATCCTAGCAACAGAGATTTGATGAAGACCTACCATGTGTAAAACATTTGGATTACTGAGGATTAGAAAAAAAGTAGGTCAGAGAGGGGATTATGGTTCATTAGTACCATGAAACTGATCATTATTTGTGCATACTTAAAGCCTGCAGAATTCAGTCGGTGGCTGAATATAAAAATAAAGAGCAGAACCACTATATTGTATACCTGAAACTAATATAACACTGTATGTTAACTATGCTGGAATTAAAATTAAAAAATAAAAATAAAGAGCAATTTTTGATATATACTTCGAGGGGAAAAAAATCACACTTGCAGAGTAGGGAGTTTTAGGATCAGTCTGAAGAACAGAATCTATCCTTATCAAAAAAAAATATATATATATATAAATTTCCCACTTGTCCACAACTGCCTACAAGAACTAACTAGTCCTTCCCCACATGGTCTTAACTGAGGGAAAAGAAGAGAAGAGAATGGGGAGAAAGCAAACAGGGAAAACATTTTCTATGCCCACAAAACATGTTAATCTAAACACGTTATCATTTTTAATTTTCATAAAGTTCTGAAAGATTGTTGTTTTCCTTATCCTATAATTAAGAAGTTAACACCCAAAGATATTAAGTCAATTTTCCCAAGATCACATAGCAACAAAATTAGAAATTAAATCCAAAGGCACATCGCAGGATTTTTCTTACCCATCATGTTAAACTAGGAGAATGATTCTCCAAACCCTACTCCTCATTCCACCAACTCCCAGCGCTCCAAGTTGAAGGAGGATGACACAGTTTACAGCCATTATAAGCTGTAAAAATCTTTTATTCTAGCTAAAGAAAGACCATTCGTAGGTATGTGATCCAGAATTGGGCCTGCCACTTAGTACTGGTAGGCCTTCAAAGAGTATTCTTTGAAAATGTCTTATGTTTGTTGAGAAGGTAAAGCAAGATATATAATAATATAATAACCTAAACAGGAAAGTGCAGTCCAAAACAGAAAACATATGAATTCTCTTTCTTATGACATTGGCCTCTACTCTTTCTGAGAATCCTTGTTTGTCTTAGGAAATTGTGTGTGTGTACATTTGCACACATATGCAACTTATATGGTATTATCCAACAGCTGATTGCTGATAATTTGAATAATTAAAATGGGTATCATAAAAATACTCCTGGAAAAACAAAAGATTTTTTTCTCTGGAGTGCTGTGCTACCCTGAATACTATCAAAGATGTCCACAAATTCACTTACTGGAAAACTTAAGGGTAATGGTTCAGTAAAATAGAATTGGAAAGTTATACTTGTAGGTGAAGGAAATGAGTCCTTACTGAAACCAGCCCTTACTGATAGGAAGAGGACTAGCAAGGAAGTAAGAAAATAATGGACTCTCATAGACAGAAACAAAGCAAGGAAAAAGTTTAGGAACTAGGAACATTAAGAAGGGGCATTTGTTGAAGTGCTTTGGAGTATTTTCTCCGTGGTCTAGAAGAGCATGCATTTATAGTGGATAATTTCTTTTTCCCCCTTTAATATTATAGTTCTCTTAATTTATCTAAATCTCTAAGGGGTGCTTTTAAAAGAAATGTGTTTAGGAGTAGCAGAAGGGTGTAGTCTGTGACAAATTTGTATACTTTCTGATATCAGTCTGGAGGAATAGCATCAGGTAATGTCCATGAGTCCCAAGCCATGAAATGAGAGATGCCCACTGAAAAACTGGGATGACCTGGAGAGAGAACATAATCTTAAGGAGCAATTGCCTGAAGGATGATTATATAAGAACATGAAGTAATCCCTTCTACCTTCATTTTCTATATGTCCTAGAAAAATAAGGTATTTTAAAGGGAAGAAAAAACTGGCACTTGAGTGATTTTATTGGTTTGATCAGCACGTACACTAAACTCTGCTTCCCAGGGCAGAAAGGAGTTAGAAAAGCGCCAAAGAGATCAGGTGCCAGGGAGAGCTCAGAGATGATAGTTAGTGGTCTCAATTGTTCGTTTCCACTGTGTATCTTTCAGGGTTGTTACAAAGATAAAATAAATAGAAAGAGAGGATGATTCCATCAAATAAATGAAAAGAGAATGGACAGCATTAGTAAAAAAAATTCAAATGGAACTAAAAATTAACCCTACTATCTATCATTTACTCAACAAGTATTCATTGCACACCTACTAAATGCCAAATACTATGCAAATGCCTGGTAGTACCAAACACTGTTATTAGTTTTTGCTACATAATAATTAATATGGTTAATTACAAGCAATCTCTTGCATGCTAGAAATCAAACTGTAATACAAATATTATTGATACAAGAAAGTAGGTTACTTAGAAGCAAAGAGGCAGCTGGAAACTGCATTACAATCTTTTCTTTGAACATTGGACTTTTACCCCTATATAACTAGCTTCCTATCCCTGGAATACTGATCATCCCTGACTACCTAAAAGAGTAGTTTTTTTTTCCCATCCTTCCCTCTGACCTCATCCATATGGAGATAGTGATCCCTCCTCTGGGGCCTTCAGATGAAGATATCTCAGGTCTGTCAGCTAGAAAGTTATTCCCTGATTCTGACTTCAGTCCTCCTCCTGTAATGGAAATACATCCCCGCTCAAATTGTTCCCGATGGAGGTGCTGCACAATGAGTTAACCTTCTATAGTAAACATTCAGGAATGAAAAGAAGTAGCATAGGGCTCCTTGCCCTGAGCAGATAATTTTCTGGGTTTCCCTGATCTTTATTATTCACCACTCTCCTTTTAATTTTTTAAAATAAACTTTTAATTTCAGAAGTTTAAACCCACAGATAAATTGTGAAGATAGTATAAAAAGTTTCCACATATCCCACACCCAGTTTCCCCTTTTATTAACATCTTACAACATGTACATTTGTTATGATTATATGGTACAATTGTCACAATTAACCAATATTAAAACACTATTTTTTTAGATTTTATTTTATTTTATTTATGTACTTGAGAGAGAGAGGGAGTGAGCACACAAGCACAGAGAGTAGCAGGCAGAAAGAGAAGCAGACTCCCTGCTGAGCAAGGACCCAGATGCTGAACTCCATCCCAGGACTCTGTAATCATGATCTGAGCTGAAGGCAGACAATTAACCAACTGAGCCACCCAGGTATCCCTATTAATACACTGATATTAACTACAGTCCATGCCTTATTTGGATGTCCTCAGTTCTCACATACTGCCTTTTTTCTGTTCTAAGATCCCATCTAGAGTCCACATTATACTTAGACATCATAACTCTGTAAGCTCCTCTTGGTTGTGACAGTTTCTCAAGTGTTCCTCATTCTTTTTTTTTTTTTTTAAGATTTTATTCATTTATTTGACATAGAGAGAGATAATGGGAGAGAGCAAGCACAAGCACGGGAGCTGAAGGCAGAGGGAGAGGGAGAAGCAGACTCCACGCTAGGCAAGGAACCCTACATGGGGCTTGATCCCAGGACCCTGGGATCATGACCTGAGCAGAAGGCAGATGCTTAACCAGCTGAGCCACCCAGGCGCCCCTAGTGTTCCTCATTCTTGATCACCTTGACTGTTCTGCACAGTCTCATCCAGGTTTTTTTTTTTTTTTAAGATTTTATTTGTCTATTTGACAAAGACAGTGTGAGTGTGAAAGAGAGAGATGGTGGGGGGGGGGGGGGGGGGGGGGGCATAGGCAGAGGGAGAAGCCAACTCTGACTCCCCACTGAGCAAAGATTCTGGACTGACTCTGGGCTCCATCCCAGGACTCTGGGATCATGACCTGACATGCAGAAGCAGATGCTTAACAGACTGAGCCCCTCAGGAACTGCTTTGCCAGGTATTTTGTAGAATGCCCCTCAACTGAGATTTGTCTTATGTTTATCTCATTATTTTTTTGGCGATTTTTTTTGTAGGAAGATCACAATGATAATGTGCCATTTTCACCACATCACATCAAGGGGAGGTTGATAGAATGATATTTTTTCACTCTTTCCACAACATACTCTTTGAAAGCAAGTCACTAGGTAGAGGCCACACTTAAGGAGTAGGGAGTATGTGCCACCTCATTGAAAGCAAGGTATCCACATAAATTATTTGGAATTATTCTTCATAGGATACTTGTCTATCTGTAAGTGTGCATATATTCTTTTTTGAAGTTTTTCTTTAAATTCCAGTTAGTGAACATACAGTACTATATTAGTTTCAGGTGTACAATATAGTGATTAACACTTCCATAAAACACTCAGTGGTCATCACAAGTGCACTTTTTAATCCCCATCATCTATTTCCCCCATTCCCCTACCTACCTCCCCTCTGCTAACCAGCAGTTTGTTCTCTATAGTTAAGAGTCTGTTTCTTGGTTTGTCCATCTCTCTCTCTCTCTCTGTTTTTGGTCCCTTTTTATCTATTCAATCATTTGCTTGTATCAATATGGAATCATGGATTTTTACTTTATCCCTTGCACAATTCTCCCTTCTTAGTCATTTCCTTAAAACCCAAAGCACTGATCTAAGGCCTTTGGGGTCTACAATAGCAGTTTTCAAAATGTTCTGTAGGAGTGCCCTCAGCAAAAGACGGTAGGAATGGACAAGAGAAGGTAAAGGCCAAGTAGAAGGGATGGTAAGTTAGTTAAAACTGCTTACTTATATATGAACATTTAACAAGAATGTACCCTTTTGCCTTTTTCCTCAACTTTCTTTTAGTAACAGCAACAACAACAACAAAGCTACAACAAAAATGTAAATATAACTGACTAGGATTTCTCTTCAATGGATGTCATCTAATGAAATGTTTTTGTTTTCTAAATGAATCAGGAAATGACTTGCCCAAACTAGTTAGGTAGTAGAGCTGGAAGTTGGTGATCGTCCTTCTAATCCCCATGGCAAGATATCAGTTTGCTGTTTCTTTCATTGAAACAGCTCAGAAAGAAAATTCCAGCCCAGATCATGTTGGTGGACTCTTACAGATTTGTGCTACAAATTAGTTTTAATACCACCTGAATTTCTCTAGAAATATGTGCAATTATTATTTGACGCATCTTCTTTGTCATTGAAAAAGAGAAACTCATGTTTCCCTCCTCTGTTTTCCAGGTATGGAAATTGAGGTATAAGAAAATGATCTCAAACAATTAATATCAGCACTTATTGATAACAGAATTTTTTTAAAAATGGAAAGCCATTCAAGGTAATTACAGATATACAGGTCTAACTCATTTGAAGAAAGTCCCAAGGTATAATCCCTCATTTTAAAAAGGAAAATAAGGAGAGTTTGTTTTGGAAGAATCTGCATTTAAAAATTTTTCTAGTACAGTAGTTATTCCTGGCTAGGGGAGCAAGGAATAGGAATATTTTTCCTTCTGCCCAGAATGACTAGCTTCTAGCTATTATCTATCTTTACAGAATATATTCTCTTGTCCCAGGGACTCGTAAATTGTCTATTTCTCAGCTGTGGGTACAATTCAAATCTGAGAGTGGAATCTGAACAGTTGATTGTATAAACTCTGAGTGAGGCAGCAGTCTTCCCCAGAGAAAAATTATTGAGGAATTACTAATTAGTTGCTTGGCTGTCTCCTTGAGCCGACATGAATATGCAGGTGAGACAAAGACCCTACAATCCTCTGATAGGAACTGGAAAAGTTTTCCAAGAGATCATGCCCAATGTCCTATTTTCTTGATTTCCAGCAGGAAAAGTAATGTGTTCAGTGCACCTTCCTTTCCCACATCCCTCACACCCCCCAAATTTCCCATGACCCTGTGGTGACAAACTGGAATGAGGAAAAAGTTACTAAGTCTCCAGTCAAGACTGAAAGTTTAAGGTTGAGTCCTGACTAACAATTTTAATCACATACATCAGTACTTTGAAGAAGTTCAGAATTAATAGTTTATAAACCAGACTTATTTCAGGAATTGAACCCATTTTTGTGTCAACTTTGCCAAGTAAAAGGACCTATGGCTTCATAGTGCAAGATTAAGGGGTAAGATGAAGCTAGGACAAAATGAAGTGGATAAACTTTTCATTTAGTGGAAAAGTTATTTCTCTAAGGATGGGGAGGATAATTTGCTATTTGACATTAGTATTGGTGTCATTGGAGGTGAAGATGAAACATGATTATGAAGAATTAGAATGAAGGGGGCACCTGGGTGGCTCAGTGGGTTAGGCCACTGCTTTCAGCTCAGGTCATGACCTCAGGGTCCTGGGATCGAGTCCCACATCAGGCTCTCTGCTCAGCACGGAGCCTGTTTCCTTCTTTCTCTCTCTGCCTGCATCTCTGCCTACTTGTGATATCTGCCAAATAAATAAATAAAATCTTAAAAAAAAAAAGAATTAGAATGAGGAAGTGGGAGAATTAAAAATTGATCTTTTTAAAATAACATTGTTATTTTTTAAGATTTTATTTATTTATTTATTTGACAGAGAGAGAGAGACAGCAAGAGGGGAAACAGAAGCAGGGGAGTGGGAGAGGGAGAAGCAGGCCCCCTGCTGAACAAGGAGTGTGATGGGGGTGCTGGATCCTAGGAACCTGGGATCATGACCTGAGTCGAAGGCAGATGCTTAACAACTGAGCCACCTAGGAAACCCAAAATTGATCTTTCTTTTTTTTTTTTTTTTAAGATTTTGTTTATTTATTTGATAGAGAGATCGTAAGCAGGCAGAGGCAGGCAGAGAGAGAAGAGGATGCAGGCTCCCTGCCAAGCAGAGAGCTGGATGTGGGGCTGGATCCCAGGACCCTGAGATCATGACCTGAGCCTAAGGGAGAGGCTTAACCCACTGAGCCACCCAGATGCCCAAAATTGATCTTTCTGTACTTTCATGTCCCTAGTTAGATCTCCACTTAACCCAACCCCAATAAATAAGTGTTCCCTTGTTCTGGCTCAGAATTCAGTTAAGTAGATAAAGTTTTCCCTCTTATAATTGGGAAAGTTCTTCCTAAAATCTAAACCTCTCTATTCTCCAATTCAGTCTGTGTCCCTGACATCTGTGTTATCATCTGACTTAAACAAGTCCATTTTAAATTCAATAAAATTTAATCAAATATTTAATGAACTTTATTAGAAAAATCATGTAACATAAAACCGTAAAAATCAAACATCAGCTCTGTCACCTATTGAGTAAATAACAAACACAGAGTCTCAGTTTCCTAATCTGTAAAGTGAGCATAATATCTACCCCTGTAATAGGTTATGTAAGGCTCAACTGAAATGAAATTATGAAAGTCAACTTCCTGAACTGTAAGTAGCACATAGGTGGTGTACAGTATTTAATTCCTATTTGTTAAGCATTTTTCTAGGTTTCTTGGACTATCCCACATACCACCATCTACAGCAAGAGAACAGTGGGATCCACACTATGGCAGAGGAACATCAAGGAATTTGAAGGGGCCATAGAAGGGAAAAGAGATGCTGGAATTGAGCATCGCTGTCTTATAGAGGTAGCATTGAGTGTAGCTTTGAATGATTGGATCAACATCTGAAGGTCTCAGATGATGTGGTAGTGACAGTTTTGTGGAGACAAGTAACCAGAAAGGTTCAGAGTTAGAATTTGGTATTTAGAGATGCTTTCAGATAATAGTTCATAGGCTAATAGCACATAGGAGGCCTTATTGAGAAGAGATTTGCACAAGAGTGCAAATAGCCAGGAGGAGAGACCTGAACTTTTTCAGAGGAAAGATCAAACTGTTTTCTCTAGTTAAATGTATACCAGCCATGCTGATCATTCAGTCCCTAATAGCCCCCTGAGAAAGGGATTGGAGCCTGTGGGAGGGGGAAGGGGACCTATTGAAGGGGTTGGGTATACAATATCGGGCCTGGCTGTTGAGTATTCCAGCACCTGCCAAGGATGCCCTGGGGACACCAGGTCTGCCCTGCTAGGGCCCAGCTGCCACCCAGGCCCTCCTGACATCTAACAATGGGCGGTTGAGAGGTCAGGAGGGAATAGGGCAGGCATGACAATGAGATTCCGATGCTATAGAAAGAGAAACAATCGGGACAGAGGGAGAGAGAAGCCAAGTGTGTTGGAACTGTTCAAGAAAGGGGTAGGGGGAGGCAAATGTGAGGATAAAATCAGAATGACTGGAATTTTATGGGGTATCAGGGAATAAGGAGGACAGAGTCTGTCCTTGATTATTCTGTTCAGAAGAGAAAAAGGTCAGCTTGGCCAGGGAACAGGCTCCCTTGTTCCTGACCTTGGGTCTGTCAGTAACACTGATATACTCTGCCACACGAGCGTATTCTTGCCTCTAGCTCAGTCATTTATTCTTCAGTCTATTCAATGAATATTTATTAAACTCTTGCCATATATCAAGCTCTTTGCAAAGTACTGGGGACAGAGATCTGTAATTTATCTCTCTACTATTGATGAACTAACAGTCTTCAAGGGAGACAGATTTAGGAATATAGCAATACAGCAGAATGAAGTGGGGGGAATATGTTTTGTGGGCGTGAGCAAAGGAGCCATTAGCTCACTGAGTAAGGGAACTTCACCCAACCTGGGAGATGTGTGCATTGGGAGAAGAATCAAAAAAATATTTCCAGGACACGTGATTGTTGAGCAAAATCTTGAAATTCAGGTAGGAGTTTGGCAGTCAAAAAGCAGGGGAAAGTAAGGGAACTGGAAGGTCAGTCATTCTACAGACACAGAATAGGTTAGGTAAGAACCAACCAGGAAAACATTTTACAAATAAGGCCTTGAAGTTTCCAGAGGCTTAGGCTGATGCCAAAGATCTGTTATTCAAGTGTTGGAAGCCTCAAACAAAAATTCTGGTTCAAGAATTATCTGGGGAGGCGTTATTCTTCTTGTGTTTGTGGAAAATCATGTTTTGCCCATCTCTGAACAGCTTGTGTGCGAAGATGTACCATGGATCCTAGTAGAGGGCTTCTTCAGTGATATATTTAGAATGAAAAAAAAAAAAACCCACAAAATTTTCCTTTGTTTCCAGTCACTTTTGCTTATAAGAGGATAGACAGCAAAAGTGAGTTGGATTGGGCCTTTAGAGAAAACCACTTAAAATCTTAAGTACACTGCAAGTGACCTCCACTAATTTTAACTTAGGTGTGGGGGAGATGTTCTGTGGGTAAAGAGAAACTAGGTGTGGGTACAACTGCGCAGAAAGAAAAACAGTGTTGTTGGAAGAGCTGTCTTCTATAACGATCCTTTTCTCTCTGGTACCCAAGCCTGGCACCTTACCTTGATAGAGTCTAGAGTCCTCCTCAATTGAAGAGTCTAAGTTCTTGACAGTGACTGCCTACCATCTTCTCTCATAATGGATTCTGAAGAACGTCCTGTAGAAAAAGTCATGATTGATTAATGACATATGTAGGGGGCAGGTTTTTAGAAATGGTGGAAATTTTTTCCATCCTTGTGCACAAACCCACAATTTTGAGATGGAAAATAAATTAATCCATAGAGATCTGACTCTAGAGAGATGGTATCAAGCTATGCTATCCAGGGTGTCATAACTATTTAAATTTAACTTATTTTTAGTTAAGTAAAAGATCTAGTTCCTCAGTTGTCCTGTCCATATTTCAAGTGCTACCCATTATAGAACACTTCTGTGATTACAGATGGCTCTATCGGGCAGAACTCTAGCATAGAGAGTGACAGGTAAAAATTCAGGCTGAGGTGCCAAACTTCTCAGGTTAAATTTCAGATTTGTCACTTTCTTGTTAGGTGACCTGGTAGAGCAGGTTTCCTCTTCTGTGCCTCTGACTTCTATCTGTAAAATACAGACAACGCTAGCACTGGATTTCATTTCATAGTGTTTTAGTAAGAATTACATTAATTTCATATATGTGAAAAATAAAGATCCTTGCCTGGCATCTGGTTGGCAGTCAATTAATATTAGCTATTATGATTATCTGCTCATGTTTATGCAGCAACCTGAGGACAGAAAATGCTAAGAATGTCTTGACCCCTGAGCTTGCTCCTCTACTGAACATGATTTCATATGCACAACACCCTCTCTTTGCCACTGTACACATCTCCTTCTTTGCCCAGGCACTTATTTCTGTGCAGTGGAATCTGCCATCCTGGGAACCCAGGGCATTGCTCCTTGCTTGTCTCTCCCTCCCTTTTGCTTTGCCTGATGCCCACTTTCCCTGGGAATCCAGGCTTCTGCGAACAGCTGCAGCTGCTGTCCCTGCTTGCAGCTGCTGCTCAAAAACGGGGCAGCATGGTTCAGCGGTGCTCCCTCTCAGGACTGATTTTTTTTTTCATTTATCCTTGAAAATCTTGTTGGATTGTGCCAACTGTGGGCACAGTGTCAGCTGTCCCTTGTCTGTCCCTGATGCTTCTGCTTAGGGACCCTTTGTACTCAAGCTCCAGCTGAGTCACACACTCCAAACTGCAACCCAGTAATTCCATTTGATGGCTTTAGCCATTATCCAGTACTACTTGTACCCTCGTAGGTCACCTTTTCTCATTTTTCTGACTCTCTATTAATCTGTCTTTCCTCTTGCCCAGTGTGATAGAGCTCTCACGTGCATAAAGGGAATGATGTTGATGGTAATGATGTTGATGATGATGATGATGGTGATGATGACAAGAACTACGAATTATTGAACTCTACTAATGCACCAGGTCTCGTGATACACGGATTGCAACAATTATATTTAATGTTACAAAAATCCTGCAAGATATTACTGTCATTTTGCAAATAAATATTTTCAAGTTCTTGGAGTTTGTGAAATTTGCCCAAAGTCAATGATAACCTAGAAATCACACAGAGTTTTTCAGACTCGCAGACCCAAAGCATCATTAGACCTTAATGGCCATGTTAGCTGGGGAAATTTATTCATCCACTTCATCAGTAAAGAAGTTTTTGTTTGCTGTACCTTGTCATTAGAGAAGATATATCTCTGACCAAATGAAAACTTCCATATTGTAGCATACGTGGTCCAGTAAATGGAAAGACTTGGAAACCTATAGTCTTTGATCTTCTCCCAAATGATTTATGGTGGTGATATTTCTGTTCCTCTGAAGACGGATAATCAAGGACTATTCTTAAGGAGGGTTGGTGGAAAATATGATGGCACCCAGCATTTTGTACAACAGGAATCAAGACACAGGGCTCCTACCTGAGACTCAGTAGAGGTAGCCACTGCCCATTTCCTGATGTGGACCTCACCGTCACCCACTCCCATGGAACCCCAGGCCCTCACACATTATCTAAAAATACTGAGTTGTCCCAATTGAAGAAGGTGCACCCACACTCCTATCATGCCTTTGTTCTTCTTTCAGACTTCCTACTTGCTCCCTCCTTTGTCTCCCAGTCTTACTCTGCCTTTATCTTGGCTTATTTCTTCTCTCTTTTTCTGTTTATTTCTTTTTTTTAAGATTTTATTTGTTTAATTAGAGAGAGAGAGAGTGAGAGAGAGAGCACTTGCAAGCAGGAGAAGGGGCACAGGGAGATAGAGAATCTCAAAGAGACTCCATGTTGAGCATGGAGCCTGATGCCAGACTCAATCTCACTAGTCTCAAAATCAAGAGTCAGATGCCCACTGACTGAGCCACCCAGGCACCCCTGGTTTTCTTTATTTCCAAAACCCTACTTCTTCAACCCTTTTTAATTTGTCTCTGTATTTTATTCCATATTATTTCAACTGGATTCTCTGACTGCTAAATAAATATTTTTATGGTCATATTCATTCAATATAACCATTTTTATGGTTATATTCAATGACATGGTGGACTCTGGGCAGATAAAATTCATGAAATGCTTACA
The DNA here is from genome assembly GCF_022355385.1 of Mustela nigripes. Taxonomy (NCBI): domain Eukaryota; kingdom Metazoa; phylum Chordata; class Mammalia; order Carnivora; family Mustelidae; genus Mustela; species Mustela nigripes. The sequence goes on along the minus strand of NC_081562.1, from coordinate 89,475,668 downwards.
GTCTTTTTCATTCACATAAAATCACCCTGCAGATAGTCACCACTCCCTTCTTATGAATTTAGTAGATTTGGACATTATCTGAAACTCCTTATGATCATCTATAAAATTGATGGAAAAAGAACACTCCCAAAGATATGCGAGTTTGTAGGTGCTGACTTAACATCACAATCCCCAGCACATGTTTAGGTGATCCTCAAAAATTTTGCTTTATCTCCTCCTTACTATATGGGAAGGACTGCACTGGGAGCTGTTAACATAACAAGAAGGTAAATTAGCCTCTCATCTCAAAAACTTATAATCTAGCAGAGGAAACCTAGATGGAACTAGAACTTTGTTTCTAAGGTCAACTTCCACGATTCCTAAAACTGCAAAAGAAGAAGGTAATAATTAAATAAATATACAGAAAAAAGGAGGCAATAATATAAGTAAAATAACATAAATATAAATAAATAATAAAGAAGGAGGCAATAATTATTACAGGGGTGTTTTTTCAGCTAGAATTTGCCGGATAAGGACAATTTTGGTAAGTGAGGACGGAAGAGAGGGCACTCCAGTGAAAGGCATTGCCAGGAGCAAAGAAAAGGGAGCTATGTCACTTCACGTTGGTTAGAGGCACAATTTCCCAGAGAGGTGACACAGATATAAAGACATTGTAACGTCTTTAATATAGAGATATTAAGGGATGGTAACGAAGGGTCGGGGAGTGGGATGAGTGGCGTCTGACAACAGTGAGGGGAGAGTTAGTGTATTTAGACTGGAGAACTTAGACCAAGACCTGTTGTGGTGGACAGAGGTTAAACAAGCCTGGAAGTTTGGACTTCATTCTGCAGTACTTGGAGAATGAATGCAGGTCTTCGACAAAAGAAATGACATGGTCCTGGCTTTTCTTTAAGACAGTGAGTTGGGATGAATTGGGGCAAGAAGGAGACATGGGATGCAAAAAGATAAGAGATTTAAAAACAATGGTGCATGAATCCAGACACAGAGATCCTGAGGGCCTGAACCAGGGCAGCGGCACAACGGTGAGACTGCATGGGTGAAGAGTGAGAAATAAAGAAAGGTAATATGGCAGGTGTGAGCCTGTGCTCTTTTGATCTCTGTGTTTCTGACTCTCTGTCATGCTCTCTGTATGGGCCCTCCTGGCTCTCTGACTGACGTCTGTTTCTCTCACTTCACGTCTGTGACTTTCTCTTCCTTGTGGAAACCCAGACTCTGTGGGTCAGTGAATGCTCTTTCTGAGAGTTTTTTGGCAGCAGCCAGGGGAAGGTCTGCAGTCTTTCTTCCAGAGCTTCTGTTCAGGTGAGAAAAACAGCTTGCCTGAGAGCTGCCTGGAGAAAAGGAGACTTTAGAACCTCTTTTGAAACCTGGCCCATTAACCAAACCTCTTCCAGGCTTGTCTCCTTTGCTCCTACAATACTGAACAGTTCTGAATCCCCCTGGTCCTCCATCTGTCCGCATGTGTCCTAGATCTCCCTGGGCAGGGATTAGGTAATTGTGCCATTCCCATCAGCATGCCCAAGGGTCTGGCAGGAGGGAAGCTGCCGGCTGGCAACAGTGGGCTGAGCAGGAGCCAGGGGAGCGTCTGCTCCAGGAGTCCCTGAGCAGCTTGCGGCTGTGCCTGGCCCTTGGCGAGGCAGCCACGTGCTTGCCTGCCCTGGATCTGCCTCAGCTCAGAGGCCAGCTCTCAGAGGAGGAGACTGCACAGGCTCAGATCAAGAAAGAGCACTTACAGTTATTTGACTGCCTCTCCAGGTCCAGCCCCATGGGAAATGCTAGATGTTCCCCCACTTCCTTCCAGCCTTCACCTCCCTTTGCCAGTGCTTAGCTTTCTAGCTCAGTTTTATCCTGGAGTTAGGGAAGGAAAGAATCCAGCATACAGATTTGCCAAAAATTAAATGATCCAAAAGTGTTTCCATGTGACTTTGGACCGTATCCAAATATATACATATATATATGTATATATGTGTGTGTGTGTAGAGTGGACGTGTGTGCTCAACATGTACCAACATACACTTTCAAATACACACATGTGCACACATAACCACACACATAAACATATATAACCTGATGTTTGTTTTTAAAATGTAGATACATTCATATGTGTGTACACACACACAACAAAAACATATCGGCTGGCATGGAGAAGCAAGTTTCATGTGAATTATTTCCCATCAATCATCCCCAGCATGGATTATTCATATGGATAACTGAAAACTTGCTGTATTTATAAATAACATAGTCAACATCTTCTTATCCTTTCTCATTTAAGGGAGTGAAAGGGGCACAATTCTAGGAATAAGGCAATTTCTTAATTTAATTTTTGATTATTTTAGCTTTGTTTATTTTAGCTCACTATAGCTCATAGGTCGTTCTGGTGACAAATACTCTGTTGTCATCATCTGTGGAGAGTAAGTTCATTGCTAGGAAACTGCCCTCTAAGTTGATAATGAATCGAAACACCCCGGTTCCTTAAAATAATTGCCTGGTAAAGATAAAACCACACAAGAACCCCAGCCTTCATTTTAATGTCTTGTAGTCCATTTTTGCTTTACCTATTAGCTTTGACTTAATCTTTTTTTTTTTTTTTTTTTCCAAAATGTGTGTACCTGTCAGAGAAAATGGACACTGGCTCCTGGGGAACCATGAGCATATGAAGCTGGGAGAAACTTCAGGTGTCTAATGACACAATCATTTTATAAATGAGAAAATAGAAGCCCAGACAGCTTCCATGCCTTGCCATGACCTCATATTTGCTTTCACATGTCTGCATAGGTTTCTACAATATCTAGAACACTTTCAGTAGCTTATTTTGAAGACTGATTCAGTATTGAGAACTGAACTTTATGACTTTATACCTGGTGTGGATGCTTAATAAAGAGCAATTTCTTCTGCTTTTCCTTGAGCCTTTAGCTATTGTTTTCTAATATTTTTCCCCATTGCTTCTTGTCATCTTGGCTAAGATCAAGTGTCTAATATTTTCTCCAATTCACATTTAGGAAGTTCACTTACTTACACATATATGAGACACTGATCTAACAATATATTTTCACGTGTGTTAGGACAGCCCTGACAGGATTCCTTTAATTTTTATGATCAACTACCTCTCTGGTTACTATGTATCCGCCCCTAGCCTGGGCCACAATTTTCTCTGCTTTATGTAATATTTGTAGTGATTAACCTTAGCAAGTTTAGCAAAGCAACCGAGGCTTTGAGGGGTTAATTGATTTAAACAAGGAAATTATCCAAACTTTTCATAATCATCCATTAACCTTATTTCAGAATATGTGTTTTACTTAACCCCAAATAAAGCAGACCTTCACTTATCTAAAACAAATAAACAAACAACATTATAATCAGATCATCTCTGACTTAACTTCTAGCTGATTCACCTAGCTAATTGGTAATATCTCTGAGTTTCTTCCTTTATCAAGCAGTATCTATAATACTTGAACTACTGGCCTCACATTGCTCTTGATATTGAATAACTATGTAAAAAATGCTCTATTATTTTATATTCTGTCAGATTATAAACCTACAAAGCATGGTCATATATTTATTTCTGTATTCCCAACACTTGGCTTAGTGCCTGGCCCTCAGGAAATGTTCAATAACTGTTTATAAAATTAAATTGAAATGAAATATAAAGTACTATGTATTTGTGAGGTAATAGTATTCTTATTCTACATGGTTTTGGGCCAGATGACAGCAAAAAGCTATCATAAGACTCCTTTCACTCTATACTAATTTCTAGAAGAGAAAGAAAAATAGTGTTTCTTATTTCCCAAATTCAGGAAATTTGCTTCTGGGGATTTCTGTTTAAGATGTCCCTGTGATGAGTTAGAAAATGGTATTTTCCAATGTATGGACTCTAGGTCAGGAGAAGAATAAATGAAACAAGATGGGATTGGGAGGGAGACAAACCATAAGTGACTCTTAATCTCACAAAACAAACTGAGGGTTGCTGGGGGGAGGGGGGTTGGAAGAAGGGGGTTGGGGTTATGGACATTGGGGAGGGTATGTGCTTTGGTGAGTGCTGTGAAGTGTGTAAACCAGGCGATTCACAGACCTGTAACCCTGGGGATAAAAATATATTATATGTTTATAAAAAATAAAAAAATTTTTTAAAAAAAGGCTTGGATTTTGATATTGGCTACAATGATTTATTGTATAAATGCAAAGGATCTGCTCTGTCCTCTTTTTCTCAATTCTTGTTCTCAATTCCCTCATCTTCTCCCTGATAATAATAATAACAATAGTAATGGTTGATTGCTCCCTTTGTGCCAGAAGCTGAGACAATCCCTTCACTGACATTATCATTAATTCTCACATCAACTCCATGGATTTGGTGGAATTGTTATGTCCTTTTTATACAGAAGGAAACTGAGGCATAGAGATGTTCAGGCCTAGGACTACTCAACCAATAAATTTCAAACCCAAGTCTACCTCATCCATCCCTCTCAACTAAGAATTCCATGGATGCCCTAGGCCTGCTGCAGTCACCATCAACACTCCCCCAATCATATATTGGAGGCAAAGAGAAAAGTTAACATAAATGTAATGAAAGAATAATGACTGGTAACATGGATGGTAGTAATTACCACTTATTAGATACTTGTTTGTCCTCTGGGTGTATAATCACAATTGGTCCATCATAATAACTCTGTGAAATAACCATTATTATTATTGCCATTTTAAACTTGATGGATCTGAGGATTTGCAGGATTAATCAACTTAACAGAGGTTATTCAGTCAGGAAATTACATAAATAAAATATCCTGTATTTAATCCTAAAGCCAGTGTTTGCGATCAAAGTGACAAACTATACTTCAAAGTTATATACCCAGACAAAAAATAATCTTGACGCTAGGCTGCTCCTCTGTCAATAGAAGATCTTGCAATTTTCATTTCTGTAATCCCCCCTTAAAACTTTTTTCTAAAGCTCTAAAGATCTATGACATGACAGCAGGGAAGTAGACTTAAGTCCTCTGAAAGATGGACACTTTCAAGCAACAAAGCATCACTCTGTGAGCTAGCCTATACCAACATAGGCAACATACAATACAAAGTTGAGTTTTTGGCAAAGGAAGGAAAGTCTTCTCAGATTGCAGACCTTGGGTATGGGCCAGTCTGGGTCATTGAAACAATAGGATATGTAAAGGACAGCTGGAGGGATGTCAGAAAGTTCCATCACCTCTTGCTTCTTATAGATATGACATCTTTGTGTGCCTACCAGGCAAATAATCACAAAGAATCATTTCAAATCTTTTGGATAAACTAAATAGTTCCATCCTGGCTCCACCATTAACTAGCAGTGTGAGCTTGAACAGATTACTCTATGCCTTAGCTTCCTAGTTTGTAAAATGAAGATAACAGTAGCGTCCCCCTATAGAAATGGTTTTAAGATTGAATGAATTAATACATGTAAATAACTTAGAAAAGCTAAAGCATCCAATAACTGCTAGATGTGATTGTTGTTATCTGTCGGTTTATCTTTATTCCTCCAGAATATTATTTGCAAAGGTTCTCTTAATAAGTGTCAAATGACATGAGTACATTATGATTCATTCAATATCATGGAATATTGGATGATAATAATAAATTATGTAATTTAATTTCGTAAATTGTGGTATTTTAACATGGAATGCTTGCCAGCTGTAAGAAAGAATTTATAAACTTTTTATGACATAAGAAAATGCTCCATGGTATTTGTTGAAAAATAAAAAGTAATATGCAGACTGTTATATTATACCATCAATGGGAAAAGGGGAAAATAATCTAACTTTATATCTGTTCTTAATGTACCTAATATTTTCTTATATGCATAATAGATCTTTGGTACCTAGTAAACCAAAGCTTAAAAAATGGTTTCAAGTTGGAGAGTGGGTCCTTGGCAGATGAAGAGAGCAGTGGAAGGATGACTCTCTTTCCCTATTTTAAACCAACCCTCTCCCTTGACTAACCAACTATGTTTTATTATCATCATCATTATTTCTTTTATCATCAGCATTTTAGTCACGTAAGAAGGACCCCTAAAAGAAAAATTCAAGAGAAGAGATGTGAAGAAGCAGTTGCCAAAAACATACTTCATGAATTTTTGAAAAGTTGGTAGGCCCAATTCTGGATAATAGGGCATCTTCCAATGGTCCACCTCTCTGTGGTCTGATGGTTTAGGATGCCCTTTGCCTTGGATTCCTGTAAATGTGAAGATCTTTTTTCTCAACTGCTGATTACATAGGTGAATATGTGTGTGGAAGAGATCAGTGCTTCTAGACTTCTGACTACTTAGTTTAGACCTTTCAAATCTTCTGGCAAGATGAGTTAAAATATGGGGTGTAAATTCTCCTGACAGACTGGCCCATGCTCTTGCTGACTACTCACAGGACAGAGAGTCCATGAAAAATGATAGACAAGAGTGAAGATAAACTTTGAAGACAGACAATGCAACACAATTTCTAGTAAAATTTAAAGCTTTATTTCTGCTAGAAAAAAAAGAGAGGAGAAACAGTCTGGGTTTTGTGTTTTGTTTTGTTTACAAAAATTTTAAACAACTGGATTTTTTTTATTTGATAAAGTCCACAGAAGAATGAAACCACCTTGGGTAAGAGAGTAGGCGTTTTCGAATCACACTGCACTCCCAAATTTTAATTCAATTAGAAAGTCTCTCTGAAAATTTCAGGGAGGCCTGGTGCATGGGTACAATATTCCTCAAAAGCACAAACAACAGATTCCCAAAAAATAACTGGCTCATCTCAGAATAAAGGGGTGGGGGACCCAAGATTATTAACTTGCATAGCCATTCAAATTATTGCTGCTTTTATAAAATCATTATGGGTAATTCTACACTAACTGCCTCCTTTAGCCTCACCCCAAACTCAGGGAATTCCTAGGAAAATTATGAGCTATTCTCCAAACAAAGTTTTAGGGAGGGTTTGCAAGCACATGTACAGAGCCCAAGAAATTTGCATGAAAGGAGAGGAGAAATAAATTAAATAAATAATATCTAATAAATAACTCCAACAACATTCATTATCTACAAACTTAAATGCCAGAGATCCCCCACAACATCTCACAAAAGTAAGTGCCAGTATAGCCTCAGAAAGGATGGCTTTGTAAACAGTTTACTTGCCTTTTCCCTCCAGAACGGTGTGGTGATGGGAACCACTTTGGTGGCTGTGGGAGAAGATCTCTCTGCAAGGATATTTTCAAGGGGATTTACAAACCAAGGGTGCAAAATACAGCAGAGCTAGCGCTGCAAGCAAAATGGAAAGAGGGTAACTCAGATCGTAAGGAGATAATAAATAAGAGGGCAAAAAAGTCAAGATACACAGATAGTTTGGCAGGTTTTAGGGGATAGCTGAGCTATAGAAAACAGCATACTAATCTGCCTTATCAATTTTATTCATTGGCCCTATTTGTGTACCCTACATCCTAAACTTATCCTCTCTGGCAGGAGCAGTATGAGATCCACTATCATGTAAACCATTTAGGCTTTCAGTTTGTTTTAAATAATTGTCCTGGCAGATTGAACAGACCAGTGAAATTTCTCAGATCACATTTCTCTGGGAAAAAAAAATAACAAATTTAGTGTTGATATAAAGGAAAGAAGAGTTACATGAAGAAAAATAAACATCCTGCAAATCAGGATAAACCTGTGATGAAAACATAAATTGGTAAAAGCATTCACTGGCCTTGGATTTGATTTCTGCATCCCTAAGTCTGCTCACTTGGGATGTTATCCACAATGTATAACAACATATTATGTTTTAAAAGTGAGGAAGAGGTAACAATTAGGGGAGGAGATAATGAATATGTGCATTGGAAAAATTCAAGTTTGGTCAATAAATTCACTGGTGTTTATCCTTCTAGAAAATATAATAATAATTGTTTTGGGCAGAAGTCAGCAGTTTTAACCATGTTTTCTGTAACCAAATGAAATTTATCTTGCCAGAGAAAGTTTGGTTTTCCTATGGGCAGGTGTGAGATAGGAGGAGTCTCCCAACTATGGTTAGTTATTATAGCCAATAGCCATTTTATTGCTTTTGAATATGACCTGGGTTTTTTGCTGATTTCAATAGCAACACCTGAGCTTCTTCAGAATTCCCAGAGTCTCTGGGTTATTGAGGCTATGAAATGGTCTAGATGACTTCTTTAAGTCCCATTGATCATCAGAGTCTGGGGTTACAGTGACTTCCTTGCCCCACCTCTAGTGCTGAAGAAATGTTTTTGAAATATTATCAAGAATCAAGCTGGTATGAGATCTCTATTATGGTTCTTAAATTACTAATGAAGGGATGTTCAGCTTTCAACCAACAAGAAATAGAGCTAATCTCTTAAAAGAACATGCTCTGTTATTCACAGTGAAAGCCAAGTCAGGTTTTAGCTTTTGGAGGCTATTTTTAGATAGATGCAAAGAAGTCCTATCAAGTCCCAGAGAAAAATGCATCTTGTGCTCCTTTGGCAACTCCATCTAATCATTTCACACATCCTGTCCATTTCCCAATATTCTTCAATCCTTTCAGTTTCAAAAATTTTATAGGTGTGGTCAGCAAAGTCATTGAATTTCAGAGCTGTGAAGGTCTTTAGAAATCACCTAGACTACCTAGACTTAAAAAAATTGTCCGATTTTACCAGTAAGTAAACAGAGGTCAGCAATGAAAAATTAATTGGCATAGATCATTCAGTGAGTTTTTGGTATCATTTGAATAGGGCCCAGGACTTCTGTTTTATTTCCACATGGTTGTAACAATCCAATAATTTCACTTGAGGACCCTAACTAAAGGAATCAATGCAATATGAGAAGCTGATAAGAAAAGAGAGTGGCTGGTGCAGGACGGCCCAAATGGACTGGGGATATTGCGTCCAATATATATTTATAGGGTTCCTTTAAGGTCATTGATTTTTCATCTCAACCACTTGAATTGTAGAAAACATTTCCATATTATCCTCTGCAATGTTTGTCTTACTGCCCTAATCAGTAAAGATTGTATTAAGTTGGGCCCCAATGCCATGGTGGGGGTAGGAATCATAGGACATATCTATGGGAACATCATAGCGAGGCGTAGCAGCCTGAAATGGGGTTGAATGCACATGCCCTGAGTTTAGACTTGCAGAGGGGTAATGTGGCATGAAGCTGTAGGATTTATCTAGGTCAGGAGAGCCATCCTGCTTCAAGGAGAAGTTCCCACTGATGCTCAAAGGTGGAGTGAGTGGGCCCTCATAAGGTGGTGTACTGCAGTCAGGTGGATGGCTCCCAAAGGATGATTCTCCCAAACTCTTGAATACTGGGGGTTTGAGATTAATAAGATGTGTTTCCATATGGCCATAAGGAGGACTGGGGAGCCCAGGAGACTGATAGTTGAAGTTATGGACAGAAATGGCAGAGTCACAAATAGGAGATTTCTCCTCATGCTTCTCCAGAAGGACAGACTGAGGGCCTAGCTGGAGGCATCCAGCCACCAGGTTGCTTGTGGGCTGAGACAGACCTTTGCAGAGCATCTCCACAAAGCCCTTCCCTTCAGGTGTCTGTCCAGTTTCCAGGACCTCAGACAAAGCCCAAATATAGTTCCTGGCCAGTCTTAGAGTCTCTATCTTGGAGAGCTTTTGGGTCTTTGAGTAACATGGCATGACTCTCCTCAGGTTGTCCAGGGCATCATTCAAGCCGTGCATCCGGGTCCGCTCTCTAGCATTGGCCTTAACTCTTCGGGCCCTGAATCTCTCAAGGCGAGCTTTTGTCATCTTCTTTTTCTTGGGACCCCTTCTCTTAGGCTTCTCCCCATCCTCTTCCTCCTCTTCTTCCTCCTCAATACTGTCATGCTCTTCAGCTAAGCTTCCAAGCATCCCATAAGTAGCTGGTCTTCTTTCCTCCTCCTTCATCTCATTCTGAGAGCTCAGACCTTTGTCCATCCAAGATGGTGTGTTGACCAACTCTGTCACCTCCTTGGATTTCACATAAGGTTTTGCCATTCCTATATTCTGGGAAAGGAAATGTCAATGATTAATATCTTTGAATATCTGCTTTTATTTAAATGTAAACTTTCTTTTTATATATTAGATAAAAATCACAGAATTGGGGCACCTGGGTGGCTCAGTGTGTTAAGCCTCTGCCTTCGGCTCAAGTCATGATCTCAGGGTGTCTGCCTCTCTGCCTACTTGTGATCTCTCTGTCAAATAAATAAATAAAATATTTTTTTTTAAAAAGCACAGAATTGTATTGGGATTCAACTTATGATTATCTAGTCCAAGTCCACCATTCTGAATAAGTTATCTAAGGCTCAAATAAATGCCCAGAACACTAATATAGCTATGGCATATTACAAAAAAACCAAATAAAGAAAATGGAAATTGACTTGATTCTTCATTATAGTGCCAGTGCTTTACTCTTTTTATTCTCTGGTACTTTGTCTCATAGATACTCTATGCAAAAATAACTGATATAATGGTCAAACATATTTTTCCTTCTTCCCAGAATGCATACCATAAAGGGAAGAAGATAAGGTGACCATATAAATTATTGTCCAAATCGAGAAATTCCTGAAAGTAAAAGAGATACTAAAGTAATTATAACTATATAATATATATACAATAATTATAATTATTACAAAATTTGAAAAGAATATTAATAAGTAAACTGTTATATTTAATACTATAAAATAGATGAAACACTGTTTCATTCAGACTACTTTGTTATCCCAGCCTCTATTTAGAGATATATCACATATATTTAACCTATAACATTTCATGCTTCCCACTGACTCTACCAACTGTTAGGTCCAACCATCCTAGGAAAGAACCATGCCACAACTAGTTGCTATGTGACATGAAATATTTCCTCACCATCACCTGAAGAGCATTTTGCTTTTCACCAAGCACCTTGTGGCTTGTCCAGTATAGTGGTGTTAGAGGTGTTAGTGATATAGTGTCTAAAAGGATCAGGAAAAGAGAGCAGGGTTACCACTGACCATTTTTTTCAAATTGACCCATATGTTACAATGATAACTCTTCCATTGTACATGCATCTCACATCATCAGACAAGACTATGGCAGAGCACCTAGATTTATAAGCCAGAGGTCTAAAAAGCTCACTGAAGATTATTTTATTGCAACTATTATAAAAATACTTCATTAAAAATGAAAAATCTGGAACAAATGCCAGACTTAAAATGGTAGCTGCAAACATTGAAATAGCCTGACTACTTTAATTTATTTGCCTCTCAGATACAATTTAATATGAATTTTCTTTGACAATATTGCAGTATGAAAACCAGAAGACATCAGTAGTTAATAAACATTTTGTGTTCAATTCTGGAAGAATGCCTTGTTTTGAGATTTTCTGATCAATTTGTATATATATAATTTACCAAATAAAAGTATCTGAGAAGCTCCATTTGGGCAACCCAATTTATCAGCTTGGTCTTTGAAACATTAAACCTTCCATCACTTTTGTATATCGGAAAAAAAGAGAGCATGATAAATGTTTTTTGATCCTTAAAGCTTGGGCCCCAAACCAATGAATGCAGGAATTAGCACATAGATTTTTAAAATATAAATATATGATTTGATTTGTTTCTGGTAATTTGAACTTGTTTTCCTTGTAACCTCATTTACCTCCTATAAATAATTAATGTTACCACATTGCAAAAACAGCCTAGGTTTCATGTTAATCAGCACAGAAATCATGTCAGCTTGACTTACTCACTTAATAAGGTTTCCTGGGTAAGCAGCTTTATTGAAAACACACGTTGGAACCTATTGGTCAATTGGCTGCCCAGGCCAAGTTAGAAAATCCCATTTTTAATATGGATGATGGAGCTTGTGTGCTGAGCTGCACTTCTAACTCAGCTAGCTATCCAGAGGGAGGGTGCAGGACCTAATTAACTTTCTGTTAAAGTAACACAGACCTTTCTGAGGCAGGTGCACTCTGAGGCCAAAGAGGATGGAGTAGGCTTGGGAAACGTAATGTTCCACACGTAATTATAAAAACACTTGTGTGGCCTTATAGCCAACCTCGGAGGGAAATAGGGATTTATGCCTGTTTTGTAGTTGAGGTCACTGTGGGTCAGAGATTAAGTGACAGAAATGCAAAAATGTAAAGCTGATAGAGCAGGACACACCAGGTCTTCTGATTCCAAATCCTAGGTTTTATGGGTTTCTTCTCCTTTCTTTTTCCATCACAACTACAGGAAGAAAGAAAGCCACTTTGACTTTAGGAGATGTGAATCAGTAGAACTAAGTCACCAGGAAATGACCATCATCCAAAGAGAGGCTAGTTTAGGTGTTCTTTGCAGTGTTAACTCTCATATTCCAGGATTCCTTCCTCTTCCAAATTTTTTTCTTGTTCCTTACACCCTTTTATTCTCCCACCTTCTCTTAATCTTCTACTTTCTCCTTTTCTTCCCTCTCTTCCTTATCTTTCTCTCATCTCCTCTTCCCCATCATATCACTGAGTCATACTTACAAGCCTGAGAACAACTGAGAAGGAAGATTCAAGAGAGGAAATCAGAATCTCCTGAATTACCCCTGAAACTGAATACCACTCTAGCCTCTGTAATTGGCCTTTTTATTATTTTATTTTTATTTTTATCTCCACATCCCCTACCTCTGGAAATTAGCCAAGCTCTGTCAATCCTCATCCTCCTCAAGAAATGGGATTAGGAGAAGAGTAAATTATCCTTTGCCTTTAACATAATTTAATGGTTCCTGTAAGAGTCAAAGAGCTATTTTCAAATTAGATTATCAGCAGGTATGAAGGAAAACAACCAACTGGCTTTAGCTAAAACCATGAAAAAGGACAATCATGGGAAGAATGGATGGCTCCAATTTAAATCTCTCTTTCCCCCTAGATTCTGGCCCCTTAGCCCTAAGAGAAACCCATGGATATTTGATGTGGCTTTGAAATCTTGGAAGGTGAAATAACACACACTCTAGGCCCAACTCTTCTGATTCCTGGTTGCTCACCTCAAACATATTACATGACTCTCTGATCTTCCATTTCCTCTTTGATAAAATAGGAATAAGGTATATTCAACATGGTTCTTGCATGGTAAATAATAAGAAAAGGTTTTGTAGACCTTAAATGCTATAAAACATTATCCATATATTAATCTTGTGTTTATTCTTTAATTCTCTTATCTAATCTATTTACACATTTGCATATTCGAAAATAGAAATTGCTTCTCACAGATGAATGGTAAAAGTAGATTGTACTAACTACTGTGCCCATTATTATCTTGAGGAAAACTCCTCTGATTGGCTCAGAAGATAATCTGGCAATTGCCCTATGCAGCTGGACAGCAGACTCTGGAGTCAGATTACCTGAGTTTAAATTTCAGTTCTATTACTTACTAGACGGGTGACCTTAGCCAAGTTTCATAACTTTTTTGGGCCTTATCCCCCCCTCTTTAAAATGGGAATAATAATAGTCCTACCACATAGGATTACTGTGAGTATAATGAGCTAATGTATTTAAATATTTTGAATAATGCCAGACATCATAAATGCCACGTAAGTGTTAGGTACTATTGTTCCTAAAGTTCATCATGAATTCTTCCAGTCACATGGAAAAAAATAAGCATAATTGCAATCTGTGCCTAATATTGATTTTATGCCAACAAAAGCCAATAGCTCTATCTCAACAAACATTTTCAAAAATGTTTGCCGAACCCACTCCTCTAACTTCCTATTGAAACTAAATATCAAAGCTTCTATCCCGTTGCAAGAGATGAGGAAAAGAAGTTCTATCAGCTGCCTCTACCAGATTGACTAAAACTCTTCCACCATTCAAGGAAGTTAGGCTCTTTCATTCTGCTTTTAAATCTGGAGACAGAAATTTAATGGACACTCCTACTCAATTACATGAATTTTTAGGTTCATAAAGTTTCTGGTGGAATATAGAAAATTCTTGGCCCTTGGACATTTTTCCTTTTGTCTGATTAAACACTACTGGGGATAAGACTTTCCTACCAGAATAAAATACCAGAGCTCTGAAGAGAAAAATAAAGTGTCTCTTAAATAGAAGTAAAAGCCAGGACTCCTCAAAGACTTTTTTAATTTTTTTTTTTTTTGCCTTTGATTTTTTCCACCTACATATCTCCAATGCATCAAAAAGTTAGCAGAGACGGGATGCCTGGGTGGCTCAGTTGGTTGGATAACTGCTTTTGGCTCAGGTCAGAATCCCAGAGTCCCAGAATCGAGTCCCGCATCGGCTCCCAGCTCCATGGGGAGTCTGCTTCTCCCTCTGACCTTCTCCTCGCTCATGCTCTCTCTCACTGCCTCTCTCTCAAATAAATAAATAAAATCTTTTAAAAAAAAGTTAGCAGAGGGGAAAAGATGATGAACATCCAGTTTTAGACTTGAGAATTGAAAATGTGTGTGATATAGTTCAAGGAGACTAGCTTAGTTCTCTCCAGAACAAGTGTCTAAATCTACCATGGCTTTTAGCCTGTTAATGAACCAGCTCAGGGGTATATTGAAAGAATCATGAAACTGAGACCCTCTTCACTCATTTATTACTTACCTATTAAATGAACATAGAAAAATTATTTTAATTTTTTTACCCTTAGGGCAAAGTGGATATGATATTTCTCTCTTTCATATCGCATTCAGAAGCTTTAATGAAAAGCAAGGAAACCAAGCACAAGTACTTATACTTTGTAAAGTTATTATGTAAATGTAATGGTTGGCAATTGTTTGATAAAAGCAGTATGGGAAAGTCTATAGCACTACACAGAGTATTGTGATAAACAATTTTAAGTTTCCCCAAATTTTACAAAAGAAATTAGCTCTCAAAATATACATGGAGCTGACTCCAGTGTAGCAAAATCAATGAATATTGGCTCTGGAGGAATCATACAGCCTTCCTTGACTCCATCCTCAAATGCATTCTAATTCTCTAAAGCCTGTTTTATTCTTTGATCTTGGAATTGGGACATCCTTACGCATCTACACATTATAACAAAATTTTGGCTTATCTTTAGGGTCTTCTTAAATTTCACATTTACCCAATTCTTTCAAATTTGGAATTGTCTCTCATTTTTTTTTAAACCTGTTCTAGCAAAATGTTTGCTTAGGTAATGATTTTGACTACCCAATACTTTAAATACTGAGACTGAGGTCATTGAGCATGACTATTATGTGGAGCTGTACTGAATTCATCTGACACTTTTACTAATTTTCTTATTTGTTGTGGAGAAGTTTCAACTGATGAATAAGTGAGTAAGGAGTGCTTGCATGTGTGTGTGGGTGATTAGACAGTGTCTTTCTTCTTGGAAGCTGCTTGTACTCCCTTCACTTCCTTATCCTATGACTAAATCCTAAATGCAACAGAAAGGGAACTATCCAGCTCAGTTTCTAGGGAATCTAAGCACCAGACAGGCTGAATGCCTTGCTCAGAGTTGCAGAGTCTTCCCTCTGAAAAGACAGAATGCAGACCAGAGTGCTCACAAGCTGCCCTACCTAGAAACATCCTGTGGGACTGTTTCATGCTCTTCCAATACAACTTTTTATACTCTACCACTTGTTTAATATCTACACACACACACACACAGGCACATCTTATTCAACATAACCATGTCATACTTCAATCTTCATAGCCTCAGATTCAAATGGTGAACTTTGCAAACAGAAATTACTCAATCTTTCAGTTTGACCACTTGTTCTCAAACACTCACCTCTGGTCTTTCTGTCAAAAAACAAGGCAAGCATTTTACACTTATTAGTATTGTTATGAATACATTTTGGGGGTGGTTAATGATGAGTGAGAGGCAGAGGAGATGAAAATATACATGGTCAATATTTCTTTTCTGATTTCTAAGCAGAAGAACTGAGGAAAAGGAAAGTTTCCCCACTTTGTCACAACTATCTAAGAATTTTTAGCAGACAAAATGGGGGCAATGGTAAGAATATACCCCATGGCTTTCCAGCATCCTCTCTCATCCCTTGTTCTATTGCCTTTCCTCGTTTTCCCCATCCACTTTCTGCACAGCCCTAAAATGCGGTGAGCAGAGCAAAGGATTGAGTCAATTCTTGCAACCTACTTGCTGAGCCATCTCAGAAAAGCAGTTAAACTTTCTAGACACTTTCCTCCTGCATTAATAAAATGGAAGGGTGGGTTTGACAGAAAAGGGGGAAGATAATTTGTAATATCAGCTTTATAAAAATGATTTGGACTAGGAGTTTCATTTTGGGTCGTAAGTGCTATGGGAATTAGTGAAATTATTAAAACTTTAATATCTGTCCCTAAGTGTTCTCTCTCTGCTTCTCTGTTCCAGTTTCCTAAACCCCACTCCCTCCTCTCCTAGCCCAGAAGAACCTTACCTGAACCCAGCTGCTCCTCTAGGTATGTGGGAACTTCCCACAGAAACTTTAACAGTCCCATACCAACCCATCCAAGGGCTCACCTCTGTCAGTGGCAGTCCCTGGTATGAACTCTGTGAATCTGCGTCCTGGAGGAGACTCAGAGAACCCAACTCTCCCTGACCATCCAGATCATAGGAGATGCTATTAGCGATCCATGTTAAACCGACCACTGCCTCTTAGAAATGCTACTGAATCTGCTTTTTCTGACTGTGTTTTGTTCTCTCCTTCCTTGGAGTTCCGTATCCTCCTCCAGGACGCCTTTGGGCTGATGTCCCCGTTGCAACTGGTCTTCAGTACCTCCTCTGCGTGGTTAGTTCCCCGGAGTGGAGTTTTCAGAACCACAGCCTCTGGGCAGCTCCTGAGCTCTGACTGGAGCCTCCGAGTTGCAGCAGTTTGATTGCTTTCCCAGCTGACCAGGGCGCGGTGATGCCGCCCCGGATCTAACTCCTCCCCTTCTCCAGCCGAAAGACACTCCTACTTCAGAGGGCCCCTCAGGCCAAGTCCAGCTTACCATTCAACTGTTTTGTTTATTTGCTTGTTTGTTTGAATAGGGATAAAAGTTAGTAGAAAGAGAACATGGGGGGTGGGGAGTTGCTGAAGTTGAGAGACAAAGAAAAAAAAGGACTGCAAATATTTGTGATTAAAAAAGTAAGAAATGGGGTAAGAGAAAATTGAGGTCGACTTGGAGAGAGAGCTAAGAAGAGTGAATGGAAAGTGGCGCACGTCTGAAGAGTCAAAAAATAAGAAAGACACAGGCCCAGAACACAGCATCATTGACTGTTACCTTATGCATGTAGATTGGTGTCTTTTCTTTTAAAACTTCAGAATTCTAAAAGTGGATGGAAAAAATATCCTCCTCTCATTTCTTTTCCACATGTCAAACTTATTTCCATTTAAAAACTTTTTTACTGTAATTAGTGAATATAGCCAAAGCCACATCTCTATTTGTTGTACCATTCTTTCAACTTTTCTGTTTGCTTGAAATTTATAAAAATATAAAGTAAATGAGTGAAATATTTCATTGTAAGGACTCTTAGCTCCTCAAATCACAAACTGGTATCCATGATTGTTTTTCAAAAATATATCAAAATATATTGTTAAGCATTCAGTTAGAAAAGGTCCATCTGAGTAGCAGCTGACTTGGAAGAAAAGAAAGGTCCTATAAGTTTTTAAATCCCTGTGATATTTTGAAGTAATATTAATTGGCTAGAACAGAAAAAGAAAACTACAGCTGGAAAGATTTATAGAAAACATACGGATATATGTTATTACAGAGAGCTACCTAGGCAAAGCATAGAATCTTCATTTTAAGATGTAAAGGATTTTGTAAACTTCTAGTGGCTCTGGGGAGGAAAGGGAAGGGTGCTTGGATCAAGCAACTGACTGAATGATAGTAATTCAACTTCACTTCCATATCAGTCTTCACATCTGTAAAAGGATCTGATCAGTTTTTCCATCAGTGGCAAGATAGAATTCTGAGCCCAAGCTCTACTTCTTTTGGAAATTGCCTTGAAAAGAATCCTCCGGGTTTTTGGAAATCATTTGCTCTACCAATGCAATGGGCACATGTCTACTAGAGATGAAGAGCTATGAGAATGCCTTATGTGCAAAGAAAGGTGCAGAAGGTTAAAACAAAAGATGGGTTTACTGTCAATAAGGCTGAAAAACATATCTTAGGTTTGAAATAGTTCATTTTTTAAAAACTCTGATATAGGTGTCATATGACTCTTGTCCTTTACACATGCATCTACAAACAGAATAAAAATTAACTTTTTTTCAATTTTTATAGGAAGTTATTCATCTTCAGCGAATCTTAAGCTTTTAATTATTCCTCTTGTGTTTCCTCTCATGAAATATCTGCTCAGCAAAATAAACTTCATTTTCAGAGGAATTAAATAATGCATGCTAGGCAAGGTGGATTTCTGAAAACCAGATCAGATTCTCCTCTTCATCCAGAAGAAATTTATCTATGGAGTAATTTGTGCTTAGGAGAGAGCTGCAATGAGCATGTATAGAATGGATTGATCCCCTATTTTGTGTCTTCACAGCCATGTCCATGGATATTTGATAGTTTAGGATATTGGTGATGTTAGTATCCTGCCTATGCAATGCTCAAAGGGCAGGTGAGAGTAGTGGATTGTGGATTAGCAGAAAGGTGAACATATTGAGACAAAGATGAGGGTGGGGACAGAACATTCTGTGGGGCTCTTTGCTGTCTCTGACAGATGTAAGAAACTAAACACAATAGGATTAGCTCTCAAAACACATTCAATTGTGTGTATGTGTGTGTGCCTGTGTGTGCAGCCTGAGAAGGGCATTGAGGAGGACGCTGAATTTTCTTTATGAATTGCTTTTTGCAGAGGGAGGGATGGAATTTATTTCATCGGGTCACCCTCATCACAACTCCTGGAAGGTTATACAGACGGTTGGCTATTGAACTCCGGGAGCAGGAAGGGGGCCGTGCCCGAGGGGTGCGTGCAGTCAGCAGAGGAAAGGGGCGGTGACTGCCTGCAGAACATTTACATTCATTCTCCTCCCCGACATGGTTTCTGGGCCAGAGGGCCAATCCCCAGGCCTTCCTTCTTTCTCTATGCTTTTTGTAAAGCTGTGAGCTAACCTGTTAGAACCATCTGCTGGGTGGGGAAAATGCAGCCAGTGCTCAGTTGCCGGCCCACAAGCCCAGAGCCATTGAAGCAGAGAGGAGGGAGGCAACAGGCAGATTTATGGGCAGCAATCTGTTCCCCCCACCCCAGGCCCCTCTGCCAGGAGACAGCTTGATAATCCATCAACCCCACTAATGAATTAATTAGTATTCCCAGTAATCCTGACCCCCAAAGGAGACTGGCCCACGGGCCCCTGAGGGGACTAGAAACTGCCTTCTTCAACCAGACACACTGAAGTCCCGGGACCAATGCCTGACATTAGGCCCCAGGGTGCTCAGCTACATGCCACAGACCCTGTTGTTAAGATCCCCAGATGTCCCTCCTTCTCACCTTCCCTCGGGAGGCAGCTAGCTTTTGCTGAATTGAAACCAATACTATCAACAAATGCAGTCCAGAGCCATAAATCAGGGATGGTAGAAAGTAAAGATTGAGGCTGCCCATATTTAGGATAAAACTTGAACCAATCCTGAAGCTGCTCTCCAAGGATTAGTACAGGGTTCGAGTAGGGTAAGATAGAGGCAGAAGGTAAAGGAGGCACAGTCCCTACCCTCACTAAGCTCCAGTTGGGCAATGACACGGGGCCAAAAATAATCGTGAAACAGGTTGAAACAAAGTGATTTGTGAACACGACTTTCTCTGAACAAAGACTGCAGTGGAACAGAGCTGAGTTGAGTCAGCTGAGTTTCTGAAGGGTCTGGAGACCGGCATGTGGGCGTTTAACAATCCTCCCTTACAACTGTAAACTCTTTCAATCTTTTACAAAACTCTGAGATGTAGTGGGGTGAAAAAAAGCTTGGGAGTAAGGAAAGTGTTCTAAATCTTGGTCTGCCTCAAACTGTGTGACCATGATGAGTGATATGAGCTCTCTGTGCCTCACATCATCAGTCAATGATTGGGTTGGATCATGACCTCTTCAGTTCCTTCCAGCTCTAATATTTAGTGATGATAACACAGTTCAATGTTACAGTTCCCCTTTTGAGAATGAATAACACTAGACCTTCAAAAGTATACAGTCTGAGTCCCCAGGTTTGAGTAAGATAACAAGCCAGGTTAATGACAAAAGTAGGTTTAGAAAACAGGTAGTAGACATGGGAGTCCTCTCTCCACCCAGATTCCTGGTCTTTTGGGGAAGAACACTTTTTAAAAAAATATTTTTATTTATTTATTTATTTGACATAGAGAGAGATCACAAATAGGCAGAGAGGCAGGTAGAGAGAGGGGGGGAAGCAGGCTACCTACTGAGCAGAGAGCCCAATGCGGGACTCCATCCCAGGTCCCTGAGATCATGACCTGAGCCAAAGGCAGTGGTTTAACCCACTGAGCCACCCAGGCACTCCAGAAGGACACTTCTGACTAAACCTTCTCCTACCCCATTCATTCAAGATCTATTCTTTTGGGCATTCACAAGGCACACAGAGTGACTCATTCCAGTAACAAAATAACAACCTGCATTTGTTAAAAATCTGTTGGGAAACTTCTGAACCTTGGGGAGCCCTACAACCTGCCTCAGTGACCTTCTCTGTACTTGCAATAACCCAACTTCTACGAGCAAAGTCATCCTGCACTCATTTGAAACCTAGCATTGCCTTTTACTAATCATGTCCCTTCAGAGAAGCTATTTGTCTCTCTGGGCCTCAATTTCTTTGTCTGTCAATTGAAGGTAATAATGTTTATCCAATAAACCTGCCCTGAGGAGTATGTATCTCATTAAATATGAGATAATGTATGCAAAGTACCTAGTATAGAGGCAGGCTTTTTGCAAGTACTCAATAAATTGCAGTTATTGTTGGTATTTTGAATTAAACATTTAAATCTGATTTTTCATCTCTTAGAAATCGAGGAAAAACTGATGTCAAGTCTTCATATAGAGTTCATATTTCTGTGCTCCTACCTCCATATAAGTATTCCTCCTTTATAAGAATGACCATATTATATTCCTTTATCCAAGAAATGAATTTTATGTGTATATAAAACCCTAGGTACTGTGTAAGATTCTGGGAATACAGAGCTGAATAAGATTCCTCATTCTTAACCAACTTTCAGCACAGTGGCAGAGGCGGAGAACCAAATTATGTAAGTATATAAATCAAAAACTCCACTTCTCAATGTCTTTCTAACACAATTACATATGTGCCCCAGGAGCCACGTATAGGACAGAGATGTTAATTGCAGTGTTGTTTTAATAGTGAGAAAGTACGTTATCAACACTTTAAGTAACCAATGGTTTAGCCAACCCATAGAATATTACTTAATTTGCATGGCCTGGCCTATACATGCTAACAAGAAGTGTACTGTATGTATTAACATGCTGTGGGAGGAAATGTAAAGCAATGGGTAAAAATATAGGTTCCATATGATACGTTTAATTTTTTGAATGCATATGCTAAATAATAGATATTGTACACACACATTTACAAACTGATAACAGTGAGTTTTTCCTCAGGATATCTCCTTACTGAGATTAAGTAGATTGAGATTAGGTAGTTATCAAAGGAAATTGTTTTCTTTTTGTCCAAGAATAATGTATTCTTATATAATCTCTGTATGCAATATTGATATTAATATATAAGTTAATATATGCTATTTCAAAAATCTTGTTTCCAGGCACCTGGGTGGCTCAGTCATTAGGCATCTTCCTTAAGCTAAGTTCATGATCCCAGGGTCCTGGAATCGAGGCCCACATCGGGCTCCCGGCTCGGCGGGAAGCCTGTTTCTCCCTCTCCCACTCCCCCTGGGTGTGTTCCTTCTCTCTCTGTCAAATAAATAGATTTTTTTTTAACTTCTTAAAAATCTGATTTCCCACTCATAGCCAACCTTATTTTCAGGGAAATCTAACAATCCCCTCCACCCCAGGCCCAAACACTGGCTACATGGCCACATGCCTCCTCCATAACAAGACCATCACCCTAGCTCCCACCGACTCTGCCCTCATACCCTCAGTCCCAAGAGCATTTGCCAAATTTTAGGAGCAAACTTTATGTAGAATTTAAGGGGCTTCAGTCATGTGATTGTTAAGCCAAAGAAATGTATGGTAGAGGGCAATAAGGATTGTCTAAGAATCCAGCCTTAATTTATGCCACTGGCAGAAGATTAGAATAAAAATGAATAAAACCAAGTCTTCTGGGAAGACTATGCAGAGCACTCCCCTTGGCACTCTCCCATCACAGCCAAAGCTCCACTCCTCCAAGTGGACACAACACCATCTTAGAGACTGTCCCCAGATCGTGGTAGCTTTCAGCGGTCTGCTTCGTTCGGCCAGTGCCCTAGGCCCATCACTTCTAAACATTCATGAACTGAGTGAGATAGAAGCCAATGAGAAGAAACTGATTACTAACAGTAATAATTCATAGCTAATCTTTATGGACATATACCATATTTTAGATGCTACTTTGAGGGCTTTTCATGTATTAATCTATTTTGTCATTACAAGAGTCTTATGAAGTAGGTAGGTAGTAATAGTAGAATCATTTCTGTTTTAGAGGCAAATTGATCCAATACAGAGAGGGTGAATCACTTGCCCAAGGCCACTCAGGAAGTGATGGTGTCTTAAATGATGGTGTTGGAATTTGGATACAAATAGTCTACCTCTACTACACGATATTACCTTCTTGAAGTAGGTAACTGATAGTTAACTCTACATCTAAAATCTATTCCCTGAATTCCCCAGCAGGGATACTAAAAGTAAAATGATTAACAGTGTTTGCCAGGAACAGCTGACAGGATGGCATCCTTATCTGTTTCCTTGCTGTCCAGGGTATGTTTAGAAGAATCATGGTTTGCTCATAATATACTAGGCTGAGAGTCAATTTCAGGAGACTTTTTACCTCTACAATGGATACTTCAATATGGAGAGAGGGTAACATCTTTGTACCTAGAAGCTTACATAGTAGGAGAACTACTTTCCATTCATCTGGCCTTCCTGAGCCCCAATCTAGCCCAGATCTCATGCTCTGAGACAGTATTTTATGAATCCAGGGTAGAGAGAATGACCTCTCTTATGAAAATAAAATGTAAAACCTGTTAGGATTTGAGCCAAGTAGAGTATTGAAAGACCATTGTGGGAGCTAGTTGTAGAAGCAGACCATATACTGTTGACCAGCCTTAGACTCATCTTCCAAGGTGGAGTTTTTCCTTTATCCCACTAATTTTAAGAGAACAAAAGTACCAGAAGAATACATGAAATATCTACATAGTGCAGTTCCCAAACTCTGGTGTTCTCCTTTTGCAATAAGTGATTTTTCAACCAGAGAAGTCTGGTTGAATTTCTCAAACATTTTTCCCTTCTCCCTGCTCACCCATTCTCTCAGCCAGAACTACGTTCTGGTATGAGTTAGGAAGGCAGGGGATCAGGCAACAAAGAGAATATAAAGTTCTGCTGGCCCTTTGGGGTTCAAAGATGAGTAATTTAAGATCCCAGAATTCTAGTGTGCGGAAAGGGTAGGGATAAAGCAGGAAACTGACATTTACAATGTGTCTACACCATACAGTTGCTGCATCAGTAATCTGCATATATCATCTCTTTCAGAAATACAACCAGTATTTTGTGAATTTTAACATTTTTCTAAGAGCTTTACCAACATGACTTCATTTAATTGCGGCAACAACCCTTTGGGATGGGGGCTAGTATTATCACCTTTTTTTTAATAGATGAGGAGCATGAGATTCATTAATCCATGCATTCAATAAATATTTGACTGCTTCTTATGTCCAGTGAGCACTGGGGATATATCAGCAAACAAACCAGAAAGGACAAGTGACTTGCCCAAGATCACACAGCCAAGAAATGAAGTCTATGCTTTGAAAGCCTAGGTATGACCCTTTTATTTATTCTTATTATTATTCTGTTCTTTTAATCCTTAAGCACTGGGAGGATAGATTCAAATGAAAACCAAGTAAATACTCCAACCTCCTCCAAAAAGTCACATTGATCAAATAAAGGCAAGTAATGCTTCCAGATAGTTCCACAAAAAGAGATTCTCTATGACAGGTTCAACAGTCTCCACATCCCCACCCATCCTCCCAAACACGGTTGTGCACATACACACACACACACACACACACACACACTCACACAGAGACAACACACAACTATTGTGTTACATGCCATTTCTTCATATCCAGGGTGACTGTAAGTTCTGGTTTGCTAGTATAGTCAGTTTGTGCCTGTTGTAGATTAATTAATGTCCACTAATTACTTTAGAGTCCCTTTCACTTTAAAAAAAAAATCCCTGGGATGCCTGGGTGGCTCAGTCAGTTAAGTGGTTAAGCTGTTGCCTTCAACTCAGGTCATGATCCCAGAGACCTGGGATCAAGTCCCTCATTTGGCTCCTTGTTAGGCAGGAAGCCTGCTTCTGTCTCTGCCTCACTTGCTTGTGTTCTCTCTCTCTGACAAATAAGTAAATAAAATCTTAAAAAAAATAAAAAAAAAAAAAAACCACCCAGCTTTCATGTATACTGATCACCCTACTCACACTCTGCCCTGAAGTTCCAAACTTGCCTGTTCCTGGACTTTAGGACCTTAGCCCTCCCTTGTTCGCACTAGTTTACTCCACGTTAAAGGGGGAAAGGCTGCCACTCCTCCCCCAGGCTCAAAATAGTCATGATCAAGGTAGTTGGAGGGCTGTGAAGATATTGCAGGGTGAGGCTTTATGAGCAAAAGATGATTAAAATGAGAATTGGGGAAGGTAAGGTATGGGAGAAGAGATTAAAAGGCAGACACAAAGACAAAACCCCCTCTAACCCATCCAGTGACCCCCCCATGAAAAAACACCCCAGACCAGCTCTTGATATCCTACCCCCTCCCTTCTGCAGGCACCCAGCTGAAGCCAGGAGTTAGAGGCCCAGATCCAGCTTTAAGGGTGGGAGCTGTTTATTCCCCCAGGCTAGAAGGGATTTAACATCTTTAAAGGCTAAATCACAGCTCTGAATATTTTCCCTGGGTACCAGCTGAGGCCAAGCTAAAACCGCAGCACTATCTTCCAGAAAACTCCTGTAGTAATTCGTGGGGAGAATTGCCGCCTATTATTCGGGGTGCTGGCGAGGTCTTTCCCTGGATATTGCTTTTCTCTCCTAGAATGTTATTTATCAGCAGTATTGAGAATTCAGTCTTGCCTAGATTTGAGAGTCATTGAAATGCTTCTCCAGGTTTCCTGAGGCCTTGGGAATTATGACTCTCCAACCCTCCCTGTCCTAGCTTTTTTCTTACGTCCTAACTGTTCTGGAAAAATGCCAGCATCCCAAGACAAGGCTTCCTTCTCTTTCTCCAATTTCCTCTGCTCTCTCCTCCTCAAGTTCCGAGGAGGGCTCCATCCCGCTGTCCCTGACCCCACCCCACTGTGTGTCCTCTTCCCCCTCCCATCCTTCCCCTTCCTTAGTGCACATGTTCCTCAATTTGATTTACTTCTGTACATTGTGTGGCTTTGCAACGGTCAGTCCTTAGAGAGCCCTCAGAGGGAGCACTCCATCTGTCAGCCTTTCCCCATCCGCCCCCTCAGCCCCCAACCATCGCCCCTCCCTCCCTTTCCCTTCCTGTGGGCAGTTTCTAAGAGAGCTGGGGAAGATTAAGGCAAACTTCCCTTACCCCACTTCTTCCTGCTTCAGCCCTCACTTGTTGGTTTCTTTCCCCCTGCCCTCCCCCATCCTCACTCAGCTTGATTCTTGCCATCCCTGCAAAGGAAGGCTTTGAAGCCACAGAAGCCAGTGACAAACTGCAGTCCATGAAGTCGATGAAGTCGCTTTGTGCCCTCTCCCCTACTGGGACAACTGATGCCATATAATTAAGACTTGCTGATCTAACAGTACATTGGGTTCTCAGTAAGTTCAGGATTAGGCACACTGACGATAGGGGGCAATGATGCAGAAAATCCCAAACTGCCGATAATCCAAAATTATATCCCACTTAGCAAATATATATTTGTTCAACTCCTGGGAGGTGCTGGAAACACAAACATGAATAAAATATGAAACACCCCAAGGAAGCCAAGGATGAATAGTCTGATGGAAGCTATTCACATATACAAATAACTTTGATCAAGGAAAATAGTGATGAGTGGAGAAAATGTGCTCCAGGCTCTTGAAAAAGATACCTCAAGGCTCAGGGAATGGTTCTAGCAGGAGGCAAAACCTGAGCTGTGCCTTGAACAGATGTACTCCCACTAACTCAGCACCAAGTGGGAACCGGGCCTTTACAGGCGTTTTTCTTTAAAGCACCGCAGTAATCTATTTTATGTACTGTGTATAAGCAAACTTGTGGAGTTTATTTGTTTAAGGTGAAAACCCTAGAGTGTTCTGTCTCTGTGTTTTGTTTTGCTTGTGAGTGCTAAGGAAAATCCGCAGATTTTTGGCTGGGGTTAATCATTCAGTAACTTGTTTTCTGGGAGATGTGTTGCACGATAGTGCTAGCTTTTAAGATTCCAACGGTTTAGAGCCATTGAGAATACAAGCAAGCTCCTATTTTCAGAGAGCTCTAAGTATCTGCTAAGCTAAAGTTAGTTTTAACTCCCTTGGGCAGAAAGTGTGAATTATTGTGTGAATGGGGAAAAAAGAAAAAGTAAAATGTCCACAAGGAGAGTGGCTTGAATGAGGTTACCCTGGGAGAGGGTTTGTCTTGGTGACTGAAACTTGTCTGGAAACAACCAAAAGGACTTATCGCCACTGTAGTGTTAAGATGTGACTAAATCCTTTGATTTTATAATTTCGCCTCAAATTATCTAGCTAGAGGAAAAAATCCCAATTAAGAAATAGCCTCATGGGTAAGTAAATTCTTCCCTGCATTATTTAGATGAGTTAACATAAAAGATAACTAAAATGGGCTCAATAGGATAGTTAATTCAAGTTCTATGAATCCATCAGACAAAACTGCTGCTTTTCCTGGGTGTTTACAACAGATGTCTAAGACATAGAAAATGGCATAAAGTAAATAAGAAGAACATGTTATATAAAATTTTATATACAAGTGAGCTCAATTACCTACAATGTATGTTAAGAATGAACCTTTTCTTACTTACGCAGTTTACTGTCTACGTTAATCTGGCTTTCCTATTCTAGAAGCTCTTGCTCAGAGGAAAGAGCTTTCAAGTAACTTTCCTATTTATTTCAAGAATTTTGCTGAAACAAACCATTATAAATGAACATTGATAATGTTCAACAGTATATTCAGATAATGTTCAACAGTATATTCAATGACAGCTTACTGTCAAGACTTTAAAATTCTCATCTCAGAAAAAGTTAATTAACTAATTAATTAATTAAAATAAAATTCTCATCTCGGGCTATCTCGGTGGCTCAGCTGATTAAAATCAGATTAAGATAGAATTAAGTTTAGATCTTAATCCAGGGTCCTGGGATCAAGTGCTGCACTGGGCTCCTTGCTCAGCAAGGAACCTGCTTCTCCCTCTGCCTGGGCTCCCCCTGCTTGTACTCTCTCTCTCTCTGACAAATAAATAAAATCATAAAATAAAATAAAATCATAAAATTAAATTAAATTCTCATCTTATAGTCCTTGCTTTTAATTATTCTATTATCTTTATCCAACTATCTTTACCTCTCACATTGAAAGAACCTTCTTAAACTATACTTCCATCTTATAAATAGTCTGGTCCCTTTTGACTAAAACAAACAAAAAAAACACACACACACTCTTGGGACTCTGACAAGAAAGTGATCTCCCTTGCTATGGAAAGTAAGAAAATAAATTGTCTTATAAGCAATTTGTATTGGTAGAAGTTTTGAGGAATCCAGCATTTTTTAATATTTAAAGAAAAAAAAAGCAAGAACAAAATACAAAAGATTTGTAATAATCGTTACCATTTAAACAGTAAGCTTTGCTTGATTTTTGTTTTCGTAATTTGTATAGTTAAAAAATGTGTGTTTCACAAGTTTAAAATAAACTATTAGTCAGTGTATAAATACCATGAAGTCTCTGTGGGCTTCTCTTTTTTTAAAGATTGATTTATTTATTTGAGAGAGAGAGAGAACATGCATGCAAGTGGGGGGGACAGACAGATGGAGAGAATCTTAAGCAGACTCCCCATTAAGCATGGAGTTCAAAATGGGGCTCAATCTCACAACCCATGTGATCATGACCTGAGCCAAAATCAAGAGTCGGACACTTAACCGACTCAGCCACCCAGGCACCCCTCTGTAATTTTCTTGAGATGCATTCCATGCCATTAAGGCTCAGAGAACATAAAATAATTTGAAAGCAATCCAACATGATGATGGCTCAGAGCACAGACTTTGAAATCTCAATGCTTTCTGTCTTCCTTTTATAATTCACTCTTCTGACTCTGCACGAACTCTAGTAATACTAATCTCCTACATCTAACTGTATATGATAATACTCTAAAGCTGTCTGCACTAGTGGTGATACACCAGGCCTCTCCTGGACTCCTGATCCATATATCTGACTGCAGCTTAATAACACCAAGTTATGATTCAGAGACATCACAAACTTAACATGTTTACGTCTGAGCAACTCCCCTCCCCAGATCTTCTCCTCTAGGATTTCACACCTCAATTACTACTGGCAAAACCTCTCTTTCCCAGGACTCTGGCAAGAAGCTCACCACCATTCCTGCATACTCTCTTTCTGTTACACTTCCAATCCAACAACCAATTTTTTTGGCCCTAATTTCTAAATTTATTCAGAATCTCACTGTTTCTGCTACTACCCTACTACCCTGGTCTGAATCATCATCTTTCATCTGGATTATTGTCACAGTCTCCTGACTGTTCTCCCTGTCTGTTTTTCTGATCTTTTTTCTCTGTTCTCAGTGAGAATTATGTCCTATTTATGCTCAAAAACTTCTAATAACTTCATGCTTTCCTCAAAAAAACCCTTATAATGACTTACAACTCTCTACACATCTTCCCTTCTCCCTATCCTACAACCTCTATGACCTGATCTCAGATCATCTTTTCTTTTGGTCTGCTTTGCTCCAGGATCACCAGCTTCTCTTATTCCTCAAAGACCCTCATCTTCCTGTGTTCTCACCCTCATCTCCTACCACCCTATTTTATCCCAAGTTATATTCCGATTAGATTATTCTGCCTCCCAATAAATAGTTTTTAGACTGTTTGTTAAAAGCCCATTCATTGGTCTAGAGCATGCCACCTCCTCAATAATATCCCTTCCAAGAATCAGCCTACCCTTCCAGTAAGAGAAAGAAGAACTTTTTTTTTAAATCTCCACCATAACACTTATCAGGATATGCTGCCTTAATCATAATCCATGTTGTTAGTACATTTCTCCTACATAATTCATGTTCTCCTCATGTTGAAATATGTCTTAGTCTCTAGTGAAATCTCTGTGGTCCGCAACACAGCACAGTTATTACATTTGTTGAACTTGAACTGTGAGAAGTTATCTCAAGAATCCTGCACTGCTGATAGGACAACCTGATATCTTTGCATAAATTCTTCTTAAGCCCATATGATTGCCAGACACTGTTCCAGGAACTAGTGGGACATTCAATTGACAAATCCCTTTCCAATTACATTGTATTATTTATGCTTAAATAGAAACTAGAAAATTTAATTTCACAAGTGCTTCTCAGGTATAATCTCCTGAAGTCAGAATGTTCTACCTTGGTTTCAACCTGTCTGAAATACTATTTCTCTTTCCCAGTGAGAGGTTCTTGTTGAAAATTCTTAACTCAAATATTTTGTCGCAGACTTCAAGCTTAAGACTTTAAAATGCTTAGAATACTGTAAAAGCAATTGAATTAGATGTGTTACAAAGTGTATCTCTGCATCCCAAGAGAAAATAGTGAAGTGATGGGGGAACGAACCCATCCAGGGAGTTAGTTTAGAATGCAAAAAAGAGAAAGCAGACTGGCTTGAAATAGGGAAGTAAGATGCAGCATAGAAGGTAAAATGAGCCAATTCCTATGATAGATAGGTAGATGATTGATAGATCATGATGACAGATAATAGATGATAGATAATAGGTAGATGATAGATAGATAGATGATAGATAGATAGATAATAGATAGACAGATGATGGATAAATCTCCTCTTGGTTTGTTTCTTTGGAGAACGCTGACCGACATAATACTCAAATGAATTGCAAAGAAACACTTCTTCTTTGGCAGATAAAGACTATGAATTAATAAAAAAGTAAATGATGAAATGACGTGCATACCTATTAATTGTCACAGTAGGACTCCAAACCATTTTTACCTGACTGAAAAGCTCATAATCTTTTGATTGCCCAGAGTGACTGGGGAAATAAATAAGGCTCATGTGTGAAAAAGAGTATGAAATGTAGCATATAAATTGTGAAGAAGTCCACACAAGGTGCCTGCTGAAGAAGTGGCAGAATCCTCAGGGGCTGTGGAATTTCACACCCAGATCATTTCGATAATAGTCAATTGCTTCTTCTAAGGAGGAGTCTTAAAAACAAGTGTCTGCTGGTTCCTGTGCCTTTCTGAGAATAGTGCTTCATCCTCCCTAAAGTTATAATTCAGGCTTTATCTAAAAATTGAAACCCAACAATGGAGCTGACTGTACCAGCAGTCAGAGGCAGACCTTGGGTAGGTTATATGTGGGGGAAGATGATCCCCTCTGAAACTGCCTGGGGCTACACAGCAGTAGGAAAACTTCATTTCAGATGTTGGTGAGAAAACCTCATCAGATCTTCTCCCAGGAAGTGCAAACTCATGTTCACACAGGAGGTGAGGAAAGAGAGCTTAACTTTGTCCTTAATTATCTCAGTCTCCTTTCCTGTGCATCAATATCCTGGCATTTCTGGGACTCAGAATTACTGGGTCACTGCCATGTGCTCTCATGCTACTTTACTTCCCCATATAGCCAGGTAATAAACCTGGATTTTGAAAGATTTCTGTGAGTCTTTCCTTACAGTCCTCAAGACCCTCCCTGAAGCAACTTTAAAGATAGCAGAGAGGAGTGAAGTGGACACCAGGATCGGTAAATGGCATGAGCCGAAATGAATTATTTGACCAACAGAGCCTGCTCAGAGTTTTGATGCACTTAATGCACCTTTATGTCTACCCATTCATTCAAGCCATCTAAATCCAGCACGCACGCTCTGTCAGCTGTTGTGCAAAGAGCTGGGAATATGGTGATGAACAGAACAGAGTCTCTTTCCTGTGGGATTGATATCTCATTGGGTGGTCCAGAAAAATTATGCCCATGTCTCTAGGAGGTCAGTAGGAGGGCCACTTCAACCACTGAGGAAGAGCCATCCCTCACTCCTCTTTCCCATATCCCACTTACTAGCATTTCAGCCTCCCATTTTTCTGTAGTGAGACCCATAAGTCCAAGTCCATAAGTAAGACACAGCATCTTGCTGGCACCAGGATAAAGTGTGCACTTCTTAGAGCCTGCCACTCTGAGATTCAAGCACACTTCTCATGCCCATCATTCACTGCTTCGTGTCTCAATATTCCATTCTAGAGCTGCAGAAACTTCTTCACACTTCCCTTGTCTGTTCATGCCCTTTTGATGGCTTCATGTGTCTTCCAGTGTTACATCCTCCAAAAGAATATCTTCCCCCAAATCATCCTTTTGGCTGAATCTTATTTGATTGTCCAGAACCAAAACTTAGTTCAATCATTCCCACCTCTAGGAAACTTCTTGATACACCTAGGAAGAGTTAGTTACCTGATGCAAGCTGTGTTCCCTCCAAAAAAAGATTCATTGGCATCTTAACCCCTAGTACCTTAGATGTGATCTTCCTAGAGAGTAAATAATTAGTTGAAAGGAGGTCATACTGGAAGCAGGCGGGCCCCTACCCAATATGACTGGTGTCCTTATAAGAAGATCATCTGAAGACAGAGATACACAGGAAGAATGTCCTGTGAACACAGAGGATGGAAGTGATGCATGTATAGACCAAGGAATGCCAGTGATTGCTAGCAAACCACCAAAAGGTAAGAAGAGGAAAAATGGATTCCACTCCTGGCATCAGGAAGAACATGGCCTGACCAACATCTTGATCTTGGATGTCTAGCCTCCAAAACTATAAGACAATAAATACCTGTTGCGTTAAGACAACAAATATCTGTTGTCACTTGATTGCAGCAACCCTAGGAAAAAGATTTGGTGTTCTTCCTCCACCCTTTCATAATACCCTCTTTTTATTTATCTAGAGATGAGCTTATCTTCCTCTCGACTGAATTCCTCAAGGGAAGGACTCTCTTACTTACCATCTCTAGAATAGTGCTTGATACAGATAAGGACTAAAAACATACATGCTGAATCAGCATGTAAATGAATAAAGAGTAAAGGGAGATTGGTGACTATAAGAGAAGATATGGAGATCCAGTCCAAGTTTTTGTTTTGTTTTCTTTTATATTTAGCAATCCCATGCCAAAATTTTTCCATTCAAGTCTTTGGAAATCTTAGCTCTTCCTTAAATGCACTGCCAAAGGAGCTAGTCATCAAGAATGGGATAGTGGAGCACCTGGGCATCTCAGTCAGTTAAGCGACTGCTTTTAGCTCAGGTCATGATCCCAGGCTCTTGGGACCCACTGCATCGAGTTCCCTGCTCAGTGAGGATCCTGATTCTCTCTCTCCTTCTGCCACTCCCCCTGCTTAAGCTCTCTTTTTCTCTCTCTGTCAAATAAATAAATAAAATCTTTAGGGGGGAAAAAAAAAAGAAGAAGAAGAATGGGATAGTTATTTTGGGGAGGGATTATTGCACACAGATTTGAAGACTAAAGTTCATACAAAGTCAAGTGCCCTAACTAGAGCAGCTCAGGTCTTTGAGAAGCAGAGTTGTTCTCCCTGAGTAAAAGACATGAATTCAGGGCCCAGAAAGTTCCAGAAATAAAACATTCCTCTACTTCCCAAGACTCATCCTCCTGGCTACTCCTTTTTGTCTTACCCCATAAGCTTGCAGGTCACAAAACTACTATACCTTCTTGACAATTCCCATCCTGTTGTGGTTTCTGAGCAATTTTTCAAAGCTTCCCTTGTGAGACCTCCTCAGTGATGCTTTTCCTGATTCCTACCCCAAGCCTCTTGCACCAGCATTGCACCCTGTACAGATCTCTTGAAAGACCTATTGGCACATCTACATATATCTAGACCAATCATGCTGCCTTCCTCTTCTTGAAAACAGAAATCATGTCTTTACTTCTTTACCATCCATCTCACTAAGAGGCATGTTAATGGAATCAAGACATGAAGGCCAGGTAAGCTGTGTCCTAGGCAAATCGCAACATTTATTATGTTGTAGGCATGAATAAGGAAGAAAACATTAGAGAGAGGTTATAAAGCAGGACTCTATAAGGGCAGTAGCATTCTTTTCCACAAGCAACAGAGCTAAAAGAATTCAGGAACAATATGGCAGGACAAGTGGTGATGAATATTTGCAGGAAAGACCTTGGAGTTGGGAAGAATGGAAGGACCAGTAGAGATAAGAGTAGAATCTCATTCTTGAGAAAGAGTTCCATGCCATTCTTCCCCCTCAGCCTGATGATGGTGGCCAGGCACGGAGGAGCCAGGCAGCAGAATGGAAGGTCCCTTTGAGTGAAACTCTCTTCTCTCATTCTAGTCTAATCTAATTTGAGGGGCCCAGATTGGTTGGGGAGGACAAAACCATCCGGGCAAGAGGAGTCAAATATCCTCAGCAAATATTGGCAGTGCTCATTTACTCTGCACTGGCCCAGTACCCCAAAGGTGGGGGAAGAGAATTCTGGGCCAGAGAATATAATTAGTCAGCCTGCTGGTTTGGGCTCTAATTTAATCTGGGCAGCTGTGCCAGGAGCCTGTATTAGCATGACACTGGGAGGCGGAGAATATAATTACAGAGCAATAGAGAAGGGGAGGAGAGGTGGGACGATGACCAGTTTGTGCTGTGTCCAGGGGGGAGGGGGAGGGGGATGTCAGGGGAGAGTGAGGATTCCCCTGGGAGAAGGGAATAAGCAATAGGCTTCTGTCAGTGGATGGATGGCAACTTTAATTTGGCTTTTGAGTAATTATGTATGTGGTATGCTGGATGTGTGTGCATGTTGGTGTGTTTGGGGGCCCTGGCTTTGTAGCTAGGGGCTACTCCACTCTGCATGACAAAGGTGAGACTAAGGGTTGATGGATGGCCTTGTTGGTTACCTTGGAAGGGATGGGAGAAACAGTACTGGAGCAGGTTATGGCTAAATTCTGGACAAATCTTAGATACTTTTTCAGTGGATCAGTCTAAATGGGGAAAGCAGAATAAGGATTTTAAATCTGCATTTTTAATCTGCACATTATCTCCTCTTTGCCTTTGGCCAAAGAAATGTGATTAAAAGAATACTTCTTAGGGGATTTCATTCATACCAAAAAGCAACCAGCTGCTAATTTTATTTCAAGAGAGTTAAGTTTGTGCTGGACTCTGGGTTAAGCAGTTTATACTTTATTAAGTAGTTCTTATAAAGCTCGACAAGGTATTTGGTATTATAATCCCCACTTAACTATTGAGGAGACTGAGGCTCAGAGAAGTCAAATAGGATGCCCTCAATCACCCAGCTAGTAAAGGTAGAAGAGATGATTGAAATCAGTCTTGTGTGACTCTAGACAAGATGCTGCTAACCAGCAACAAACCAACAACCTCAGTTGTGAGTTAGTATCACAATTGGAAATAGGACTTGGGTCTCACAATGCCTTTCTGCATTGAGGACTTACAGGGGAAAGAGGTAGATATTATTTGCCAGGATAAGAACTGGACACATTAAAGAAACAGAAATAGGGACCCCTGGGTGGCTCAGTCCATTGAGTGTCTGACTCTTGATTTCAGCTCAGGTCATGATCTCAGGATGGTGGGATCGAGTCCTGTGTCAGGCTCCATGCTAAACATTGAGTCTGTTTGGGATTCTCTCCTTCTCTCTCTGCCCCTCCTCCCTCCCTCTCTCTCTCTCTCCCCCTATCTCTTCTCTCTCTAAATGAATAAATAAAATGAAAGAAAGAAAGAAAGAAAGAAAGAAAGAAGGAAGGAAGGAAGGAAAGAAAGAAAGAAAGAAAGAAAAGGCTATTTTCCTCACCCTCAACCCAATGCTTTCGTCACTAGAACTAAGAGCATGATAATAACTGTGAAGTTCTCTGCTCATGTAGAGTGTCCTGGGTTACATGCACTCTCATTTCACCCCTACAACACTTGGACATGGGCACTATTACTGCCCCATGTTATGTGAGAAGACAAAGGCTTACAGGCTACGCCACTTGCCCAAATGCAAATGTCAGGCTCAGGATAGAGCAGGGATTCAATGCAGACAACCCGTTCTCTTCATCCCTGTCTCCCTGTGAGCCATACTTTCCATCAGGTGTCATTGCCCCCTTCCCTCTGTGTCCATGATGGAGCCAAGAGGTTTACCCATCCCAGGAAGTGACATGAAACTTCAAAGATCCACAGAAATCTTCCTTAATTTCAAGCCTCAGCAAGCACAAATCATATTTCAGCCTATTATTTGAGGCAGTAGGAAGACACAGAGCTGTATTAGGGATTTTTTTTCTTTGCTCTATCAGCAAGTTTCTCTGTGGCTTTTAGTCTTTTTCCTCCTCTGCAAAGACCTACAAAACTGTTCTATCCTCTCATCTTAGAAAAGCACAAACCCAAACAGGGAGAGGCCTGCTTCTTCTTTTTCTTTCAGTTCCCTGATTCTTTCAGCTCCCTTTTTCCCAGGCAAAGACCTCCCTCCAGGACCTGGAAAGCTGAGCCACTGGGAGCAAGAAGGGAGAGAAGCCAGCTTCCTCCTCCTAAAGGAGGAAAGGAGGGAGGATCTGCTGGCCTCAGGACAACAGAGTTAGCTAGAGGAGATGGCCCTCCCTGTCTGCCTGTCCTACTTGCTCAGCTGCTCAGCATCTGCCCTGCACCCAGGAGTGGGGCTACTCTAGGGTTTCTGCCAATCTCCTGGGCTCTGGCAAAAGGAGCCAAAAGGGGCGCAGATGTGTCCTGCATCCCAAAGCCCGCGGGCACTGTTGTGGGACTCTACAGTCCCTGTCTAGGAAGCCAGGAGAGACATCCTGACTTCATAGGTCTCCCTACCTCCGACATCCTCCACTCATATAGCTTTTATTCCCTCTGTCCTCCCTGACACTCCCCAAAATCCTCCCAACCTGCTCAGAAGACAGCACATGCTGTAAGTGGAAAGAACTTTTGGCTGAACATCAAAAAGCTTGGGTTCACCCCTAGCTGTGTGGGCGCTATCCTCATCTATAGAATGTGGCAAATGGCAACTGCTCTGTATTTCCCACGAAGTGGTAAGAATGAGAGGAAAATGTCCGTGAAGATTCAGTTACGTCAGTTACAGAGGCAATGGTCAGGGTTGCTCTTAGTATGGCCACCACAGTGAACAGGGTACAGAGCAGCAGCAATGACACAGGTTTCACAATCAGGCAGATCAGGCATGAAATCCCGGCCTCTTCCTGAGATGGCTGGAGCTCATTTTCTTCATCTGTACATTGGGAATAAGATTGCCGGCTTCAAAGGATTATCATGGGATTCAATGCGGGGATGGACAGCGAAACACCTAGTAGAGAGATAGGTGGCTGGTGAGAGCCACCTCTGTCTGTCCTCTCCCAGTGTTCCAAATCCAACCCAGGGCTGCAGACCCCTGTACTATGGATGGGCTGGCTGGACCTTGAGTAAAGGTACCTCCCCTAGGGACCAAATACAACCAAAGCACATGCTCTGAGCCCCAGCTGCACTGACCTGGAAGAAAAGTGTCATTTTTGCCCTCCAATCTACCAAGATTGCCCTGTCCTAGACTCACGCATTAAAAAGTTTCCTGAAGCCCGCTGGGACTCCGGTACCAGAGTTCCAGGCAAGACATAATGCACGGACATTAGAGACAGTGAAATCTCACACAGAGCTACAAATACACATCCATAGACACAGCCTCCAGACTGAGATTTCTAAACAAGACTCTGGTTATACTTTGCCCCCATTCGATCCACTTTTGATATATTTTTGACTCTCCACTGTTAGGGAAATGAAATGCTAAAACTAGCAGGTGAGAGCTGAAAGTTTCACAAGGAACAGGGTATTTACAGAGTCCTGAAATCTTTAGAAGTGCACCATAATTTTAAAAAATGATAATTTTTTAACTGGTGTACCTCATTTCATTATGGTTTGCAGATAGGTTGTTTTGTTTGTTTACTTTGTTTTTTTTTTTTTTTAATTTTCTGGTGATTTAAGATTCATTGTTTATGTACCACACCCAGTGCTCCATGCAATACGTGCCCTCCTTAATACCTACCAATAAAAGTAAAGAGAAGAAGAGTAGCATCTCGTGTTACCAGTAATGGGAAAAGCGATACCATGTGCTCCCCGATGTGAGGCACTGAGGGCACAGGAGCACATATGGAATCCTGACAAAATCGTCCTACCCACATCAAATCATGTGAAACTGCAAGCCAACCAAACTGAGAGACAGTCTACAAAATAGGAGAACTGTGCTCTTTAAAGGTCAGCACCCTGAGACAGAAGGGAAAGCCAAGGAGCAGTTCCAGCTTAAAGAAGAAAAGAGAGAAAACTATATGCACTTTGTGATTCTACATATTATTAGGAAAATCATGAAATCCAAGCTAAGTCTATAGGTTGGATAATACTATTGTATCAATCTTAAATTTCCTAATTTTGATCATTGTACCGTGGTTGTGAAAATCATTGTTTTTAGGTAAGGGTAAAGGGGTATAAGTATCTGCAAATTACTCAAAAGTTTCAGGGGGAAAAAAAGGCAGTGTGATAACGCAAAATATGAACTCTTGAAGATCCAAGGGACAGGTGTACCAGAGTTCTCTTTACTACCCTGAAAATTCTTCTGTAAGTTTGAAATTATTTCAAAAGAGGAACTAACAAAATTCAAAAAAAAAAAAAAGGTTCAACCCTAAATTGGTGACATTTGAGGATTTCTTAGCTCTCACCTCCAACTATCTGAACAATCTTATGTTCCACTCATTCTCACATTTAGCCACCCTGAGCTGCTTGATTTTTCCCAAAACAATCCCTACATTTTCCACTTTGGTTTTCATTCTCACTCAGATCTCTCTGCCAGCAGACTTCTTTTTACTCCTTCAGCTTTTTAAATCCTATTCAACCCTGGACCTCCTTACAAAAAATTACCCAGTATTAAGGAAGAAACCCTTGTTAGCTCCTAAACCCATCCAGTCTGCTGGGTTTACTCCTAAATCCGGGTGAAGTCACCGTTCAGGGCAGAGTAAGCTAGCCTCGGATTTCACCCAGGAAACCACAAACCGAATTCAGAGACTGAATCTAGGCTGTCACCTGGTGGTCATTAGGAATATATGCGTTTGAAGAGTTCTGTGAACCAGTTTGCAGGATGGAAAGTCAGGACAGGAATTCGGCCTGCAGCCTCCTTTGATCCATCTGTGGGTTATAAAAATCCATTTCATGGATCGATTTTAGACAATTAAAGATAGATTCATTGTTTTTCACAGAATACTCATGCAATAAAAGAGAGTTATTATAATTAGAAACATAAAATAGTATACTGAAATCTTAAAGACCATTTATTTCCATTTTACCATTTTATAGTTAAGGAACATGAATTCCAAGAGGGATGCAGAGCAAGTCCTAAAAAACAGACTTTTTGACCCCGCAGTCCTTTAGCAAATGTAGGTCAGAAGAAGCAAGTTCATTATGAGCATGACAAAAACTATGATAGGTAAACATAGAATGCTTTGAGTGGTTTAAATCTTTCATCCTGTCTTCTTTTCTGCCTTATCTTCCCATCCTCTCATCTGCCTTCTAAGGTAGGCTGCCAGCTGCTAGCTCCAAGTGGGCAAGGGTGGGGGGACTCCAGAGCGGGAGGAAGGAGGAGGATGGTTGCAACAGGGGCTACTGCCTGGGGAAGGGTGCCATGTTCCCTCCGATGAGGTAGACCAGAGCAATCAGGGTGGTTGTGCTTCACTTTCACTTTCTCTTGTGTTATGAATCTCTTCCTTTCAGAGTCTCCCTCTGTGCTTCCGTCTGGTTCAGTGTTTCTTCCTTCTTCTTCTCCACCTCTTCCTCCTTTTCTTTGAAACTAAAAAAGGGATGCCTCCTTGGCACCAAGACTGCTGCAAAGACCAAGGGCTTGGCACCAAGACTGCTGCAAGAGACCAAGGGCTGATAACACATACATCATTTCCCCTCCTGCAGCTCTCCCTCTGATCAGCCAATGACAGTTATCCCACTTCCTCTGATTAACTGACACAACACTGATGCAGCATGATAAGGTCTTTCCAGAAATCCTGGTTTGTTCTCCAGTCCCTCACTGGGTTCCACTCCATACCCTCGCTTCACCCACCAGAGCCTCTAGTTCACTACAACTGGGGAACAGTCTGACTTTGGAGGGATGGCCTCGGAGCTTCAGGGCTTCCCTTCTGGGGAGATGAGAGAACAATACGGGCTTAGAAAAGAGCCACCCGTCCCTCTAATCTATTCACCTCCTGGCCCACCTCAGTGTAACCCAAGTGCTCATGCAAGGGCTCATGCACATGAGTATGGGCACTTACAGAGGTAAGTAAGTAAGTGCCCATACTCACCCGACTTACAGAGGTAAGTGCCCATACTCACCCGACATTTTTTTTCCCTTACACCAAATCTACAGCAACCACCAAATTCTACCTGCTGTCGTGGCTTTTAATGCCTATCCCCTTAAAGATGTTAGACTATTGGACCAAAGACCCCAGTTTTAAATATTCCTCAAATCCATGGGGTCACTAACCTCCTGGCACTTATTTCATAGCTCCTCCAAGCTTCAACCCAAGATAAATGATTTTTTTAAAAGGGAAACTTATTTATTTACTTATATAGAACATGCGTGAAAGAGCAGGCATGAAGGGGTAGAGGGAGGGGGAGAGAGAGAACCTTAAGCAGGCTCCACACTCAGCGCAGAGCCCGATACAGGGCTCGATTTGAGTGACCCCAAGATCATGAACCTAAGCTGAAATCAAGAGTTGGACACTCAACCAGGTGCTCCCTTAAATATTTTTTATTCAAAAAAATTATATTGTTTTTCTGTCATCCCCTCTTTCTTTTCCTGCCACCAATGCTATCATTGTCATGAGTGTTATGAGTGATCCATACCAGGTACCTGGTATGGAGGGGAACCCAACAGCAGCCCTCTTTTCTTCTAGACAGGGAGACCAAGATGAAAATATTTCCACATTTCTTATCCCTCGAGTCCATGGAGCCCCAAAAGAACCCTGCCTCTCATCCTCCTACATCCTCAGATCCTTCCTCCTCCACTGCACATACACTCCATACTATGGGCCCCAGGCTCTTTGCTCTTCAATAGGCTTGTAAAGCACTGAGCATTCACTGTATGTGTCTCACTTGAGACCTTAATGAGGTGCTGTGCTTCTCAAGTTAAACAGGCTTGATCAAAAGATAGATCACAGCTCATAGGACAGTTAAACAATCTTACGCTCAAACCATCTGAGTATGATGAAAGACATGAGTGTCACTATTTAATCTAGAGAAGACAGAACTGTATTGTCTTTGGTGGAGGAAAACTTTCTCGAAAGTAATTTCCTTGGGACAATCCTCAAAAAAAAAAAAAAATACACTAATATGTTTGGGAACTACAAACTCTCCCCTTCTAGGGAGTCGCATTCTTATGAGCTTATTAAAAGCTTCAAGAAGTTGTGTCTAGAAATCACGTTTGTCTCTTGTTGACCATATGTTTCCCCAAATTATTTAATCAACTGGAGAGTGCACCCTCTAAGGCAGAGCATTTTACATTGTGTCTCTTCATATGCCCCTGCACCTCGCTTCTTTCTGGCACCACCTAATAAAATGCAACTTGGATAGAATTTTAATTTCAGGTCTCTGAAAGAGTACCCTCCACAGAGGCCTAGGACATTCTGCTCCTCTGGGCTGCAGGATTACAAACAAGGAAGCCATAGCAAGACAGAAGGAAGGACTTTCCTGCAACTGAGTTGAGTGATTCAACAGGAAGGGTGTTTAAGGAAAGTTTGCAAATCCCATTTCTTGGAATCCTGAACTCCCAGAACACAGAAGCAAAGAGAAGGAGATGACCTTGGTGGACTCTTTTCTGTCTGGAGAAAGTCTAGAAAACCCTCGATTAGTTGAACCACAGCCTTCCTTCCTACAAATCTATCCGCTATTTTCACTTTCAAGCCTTTGATATGGCAAGGAGAAAAATTCACTCAAACTCCCACATCAGCAGTGTGAAGGAACCAGACTCAGTGAAGAATGGATGTTTGCAAAGCCTCACTCACATCCGAGAAAGGAGAAAGGCTGAGGGCCGAAATAAAAGCAGGTCACTCGCAGCTGCACCTGGGTGGAGAGGCCCAGCTGCTTGGCCCCCAGCAGGGCTGGGAGCTGCAGCTTCTCTGTCACGGGACAGCCTCTCTGAGCAGCTGTCTGGGCTCCCTGGCTAGGATCAGGCTGGGCCAGCTGCCAGTGGAGTGTTCCATCCTGCAGCCTCAGAACCCACTCCCAGCTCTAGCTCAGCTGGGCCACTCAGAAACCATTCTTACCTCTCAGGGCTCTCCAGTTACCTGTCTGGGGGATAATATCATTCACAAGCAATTTTTACTTGGCTTTGCCATGGACAATAGTTGTATTCTACTGCATCTTCTATTACCCGCAGGATGATTTCTTACCAAAGGTCTGTCACTTAATATTTTCATTTTCCACAATAAACCACATGTAGCCACATGAGAGAAAAGAACAATAATGGCTGCAGAGGTCATAGATTCCTAGAGCCAAGAGAATATTTGAAAATATTTCTGTATTTGTCAGAAGAGGAAACTGATGTCCATGAAACTACGTAACAACCACAAGGTTAATGTTAAAGTGGAGGGTCCCTTCTACTCCCAATTCAATGTTTATACTGAATTCCTTAATGCTCAAGGGAGAGGGCTCCCACAGGGACACACGGGCCATGTGACAAGGTGCTGTACAGCCAAATCGCATAGGCAGTAAGTTGAGTCCTAAAGATGTTAATTCCTATGCGCTGGACTACAGAGCCACCTAACGGCAGAGTCTGATGCTGGCGCCCACTCTCCTAACCAAGACACTACCAATATTGATCAAAATGTTAGCATTTTGGACAGAACCACCAATGAGTCCTGCGCTGACAAGCCCTGTATCTTCAAAGACATTTAGCATCTTTGGCCCTCGGACGCTAACTACCAGGAGCAGCTTGACAGTCACTCGGAAAATTAAAATGTCATTCCGTATATACAAACTTTCTGTAGAGGTACTCCTCTCTAGACCCCAACTGTTAAGGCAAATATTGCATTTCAGAAACTTAGGGCTAAAAATAATTTTAAAGAGTTCCACTGGTTTAGTTTTTTTCATTGTATGGCAGGTGTTGGAGAAGTGGGAAGACAGCTGATCACCAATGATAAATGTTAGCCAGGAGTGACAGTGATTGAGGGTTGAGGAAAATTTTTCAGAGTTTATAAAAACTTCTTGGAACTGAAATCCAATAAACTGGAGACATCTCCAGGTTGAATTCATCTTTAAAAGTCCCTTGGGAAAGCAGTCATTTATTTAGAAAGAAGGGGAGAAGAGAGAAAGAGAAAGAAGGAAAGAGAGAGAGAGAGAGAGAAAGAAAGAAAGAAAGAAAGAGAGAAAGAATTTAAAGAGGTTTAAGCATTTTTTTAAAGGGCTAATAAGTCAACCCCAAAAGAACTTGTCCACGATGTCATGCATATTTAAAAACAAGCTTCTATAGAATTACCAGAGTGTGAAAGAGATATGCAAACTCATCCATTTTGCTGAGAACTGTCTCAAGTGTGTGATAGGGCTGTGAGCATTGTGTCTGAGACAAATGTGAGTTAACTTTTAGACACCCCTCCTCCTGGGGACAGAAAGCTTTATCACACAGATTTTCCAGTAACATGGTAGGAAGACTCCTACACATGCATTGTTAAACGGGAGGTACCTTTCCCTTAATAGGAAAAGACTTTTCATTTTACAAAGACTAAGGCAGCCCTCTGACAGGAAGGGCTCTTTCGTGGTGAGCTCAGTGACTTCAGATCTTTTGTTCTTCAGTCTCCTGAGCTAGGGCAAAGGATGTGGCTGGGGTAGGAGGTGGAGACTATGCATGTGTGTGTGTGAGTGTGTGTGTTCTCATTTCCGCTTCCCCTTTCTGAGCTGGCAACAGAAATTTAATGAGGACAGAGAGAAAGGTACAACATGCAATATGATACTCTGTCACTGTCCTCACTCAGATCCCCATACCTGGGAAGGGCTTCGCCCGGCTTCACTAACCGCTCTGCCTCAAACTTTGCTCCCTACCTGCGGACAGGTGAGTATAATTTCCACCTCAGTTTTAAGATTATACTGATATGGGATGGTGCTGGGAGAGAGGAGAGAAATCAGGTTGCCAAGAAAAGGGAAAAATCAAGAGAAAATCTTCCACATCCCTGACTTCAGTCTTAAAAAATTCATCACTGTGTCTCTCAGAGCAAAAAGGACCCTTTACTTTTTTTTTTTTTCCTCCTGCCTACTACAGGAAAGGTACTCTATATAGGGTCACAAAACATGGGTTCTTTTGATGGTCTGAATTACTATTTTAAATTACTATTTAAAAGTTTCACTTTTCTTGTGTAGGACGTTCCTCTGTGTGTCTTGCTATATACTCCCTTGTCCTGTAATTTCAAACTGATTCTAACTTTGAAAGTTTTTCTCAAGGAGTAAAGTTCCTCACTTCACTGCAGGTCCCATTCTAGTGCTCGTAACTGTGAACTAGTGGGAATACCTCTCCTAAATCAGTGCTGCTTTGTATCTACTCTCCTCTGAAGCTGCAGAAGAAAGCTGACAAGGAGATAAGCTACAGAAAGATATGTTGGGAGTAGATATGAGGGAAAAGTCATGCAATTGGACAGTGCCAGACCAATTTAACTGGAAGGCTCAAGAGGGACAAGCACATGTGGGGATTGTTTCTCAGGCTGTACATCTCAGAGATGGATATAGGGATACATTGATCACTTCATGACTTACATCATCTCAGGTGGGGAAGGATCCATGTTCCTGCAACATCCTTTGTCATAGTGGCAGCCGGGCTGAGAATGTCACCACCTACGTGACTTTTGGGGAAAGTAGAAAAATGGAAAGATCTTCCACACTGGGGTTTTCCCAGGCCCCTGCTGTGCAACTGAGCTTTCCATTGGGTGGAGAAGAGGCAGGTCCCCGACACAGAACAGCAACAAGATAAAAGAGCCCCCCAGAAATGGTTTGATAAAGATCATGAGGATTTATAAATACCAGTGACTCTGTCTATTACAAATGGCTGCCTGTCTAGGCAAGGGGACTTCTTAAACAGTATGTGGCAGGTGCTGAGGTTAGCAGATTGGAGGTTGGAGGCCTTCAGGTTGTGTGCCCAAGCTGCAGGTTAACAGTTCTTAAGCTTGAGGGATTGGAGCTGAAAATCTGGTATGAGTCTCCTATAACAGGAAGCATTACTAGGAGGAGAGTAGGCCGGGTTTATCATGTATCTCTACTAGATTAGTATCAGAGAGAACAAGCAGAAGATAGAACAAGAGGGATAGAAAGAGATCTAATAAATGATTTCTTATTCACGGGCACCCCAGGGAGTTTAGAAACTCTTTATAGCCCTAC
This sequence comes from Mustela nigripes, assembly GCF_022355385.1. Classification (NCBI taxonomy): domain Eukaryota; kingdom Metazoa; phylum Chordata; class Mammalia; order Carnivora; family Mustelidae; genus Mustela; species Mustela nigripes. The sequence continues at coordinate 89,431,109 of NC_081562.1, read as the reverse complement.
TGATAGCTATTCCCCATAACTCCCCTGGTCCCTGAAAGGGAGATGGAACCCTGCAATTAAGCATTACATAGTGGCCCTGGGAGTCAACACAGTCATTTTTAGTTCAGGGTTTCTAATAGAGAATGACTCGTATTCTAATAGAGAATGGAGAGGAAGTCTTGTCCTAGTTTAAATCATGACTCATGGGTCCACCCTGGGCTACAGTAAGGGGAAAAGATCCAACAGTGATTGTCACTTGATAATTGGCAACTATTCTGCTTTCCACCTAAAGGACAAAAGTTAAATGGGTATCCCAGTACCCATGGTACTTTTTACCCTCCCCATACCCAATCCCAATACAAAAAGGCCTAAACACAGATTCTGAGAAGAAGGGGTGTAGATCATTGTGAAAGAAAAAGAGAGGAGAATTAAAATGAGCACATGAGAGAAAGAGCTGCATTCCCATAGAAACAGGAACAAAGAATTGAAGACATGGAATCAAAGAACTAACAAATCCACTCATCCTCACTCCTGTCTCCAGACCAAGCCATCTGCAAACCAGGACAGGTAAACAGAGGTTTCTTCATCTTGCTGTCTTTGCAGCCCATCCAGGTGAAAAAAATTAGTGTCTCACAGCACTGAGAGCACAGGATTACTCTTTTCCAAATATATAACTTTAATGTTTCCCTGGTACTTTATGAGCCTTCCATAAAGCTCATTCACACTCTGAAGCTGGACATAGGGAAGGAAAGGAAGGAGAGAGAAATAGGTTTTAGATGGTCACTTTTCAGTATTTATTCAGCTGAAATTATTTATGTGAGAAAGACAGTAAGAGAGGAGGGTAAAATAGTTATATTCATTCACTGAAATTTTTCTTTATATTATTTATCAAATAACATCTCCCTTTTTCCCTGAAATAGACTGAACTGCTGCTTTAGATCATAGGAGTCTCAGAATGCTCAGATGCTATATTCAGGGGAGTTTTTGTTCTGAAGATCTTCCCAACTGCAGTGACATGGAAGAGAACTAGAAATTAGGAATATATTTCCTATCTATGCAGGAATGTGAGACATACTGCAGGTTGGGGGTGTGTGTCAAATGGGGTGCTGTCACCCTGGCCTGAGATGGAGGTTGTCCTTATCTACAGCAAAATGGCTGTCCTGGGATTTCCCAGCCCTTTGCAAGGGTGGGGATATGTGCATATCTTGGCTGTAAATATGGATAAGATGCAGAAGTTCTTGTGGGCCCCATCATGGAAACTCTGTTTCCTTCTTATCTACTCCCACACTTGTTTTCACTCTCAGTCCCAGTTTACAGGCCCTGTTTGGGCATAGGCACAATATGGAAAGAAGAGAAGAGAAGTCTTTCTAATACGTGTTCCTGGGAGGAGGCCCAGCTAGAGTGGACACCAGAGTGGCACAAGGAAGGTGGTGTTATGTAAAGGAAAAAGCATAGACCTCGGGCTCAGATCTTGCGAGTTACAGTCCCATTTATAACCTTAATATTTATGTGATTTCGGGTAAGCCTCCCCTTCTCTCTCTCTCTCTCTCTCTCTTTTCTCACTTTCTCTCTCCCAACCCTTTCTCTTTTTCAAAATGACTGACCAGGATTAGATAGATGATCTCTCAGATCCCTTTGGGCATGGAGTAAGAAGGAACGAACTACTTACTGTTTATGTTTTCTTTCTGCTCCGCAGCCATCTGGATTTGATACCCACTGTTGTATGCCACTGCTCACTCCTTCTTCTTTCTTATTCCTGAAAGTGTTCTGACTTTGGTGAATGGTTTAGACTGAGGGAAGATTAATAATAATAATTGTTATTGTTTAATCAGCACTTCCTTTATATATCAGGTGCCTAACCTCCATTACCTGATATTAGCCCCCGGTAGCCCAACAAGTTGTGTGTTACCTGTTTTATATACAAAGAAACTTAGATTTAGAAGGGACAGATGATTTTAGCAAGGACACACATACAGTAAGTAGATAGAACTGTGATTTTAAACTGTGATTTTTAACTCTGATCCCAAGTCCCTTGCTCTTTCTTTACAGGCCCTCTCTTTTCCTTCCCAAGAGTTGGCCATCTTCACTGGGCCCCTTAAAAATATCCCCATGAGACACCTGTAAGCAGAGCTGATATTTGGCAGGTACAAATTGGTAGACCCATAATGATTGTTAAAATATTTCCATGCCAATTTATGATAAATATCAATTGCCCCAAGTCCAGTGACTTCCCATGACCAACTTGACTCTCCCAGCTCTCCCCACAAGATTCCCCAGACCAGTGCCAGAAACTCAATGCCGTATACTTGCAGAACCCAGCTACGGGGCTGTGACTGGTGTCAACTCTGATTGGCCTGTGTTACTCTATAACCACCCTTAAATGTTCTGAATGGCACAGCAATCCGAAAGCAATGTGGAATCCCAGGCAGACTTTTTCCTCTCAACTGGAACTTTGTTGGACCTGCTGCTGAACTGACAGGTGAGCCTGACAAAAGCAGAATTGCTTCGTAATCTAGTCGGGAGTTAGGAAGGAAAACTATGCTAATAACCAAAAAAGGCAACATTTCCTTCACTAAGATTGACACAAAGCCAAGCATGAATTAATTTCGGTTTTTGCTGTCTCTTCTATATGAGGCTATGAAGTTTCCGTAGAGAGTTTCCGTAGCATGTGAAATGCAGAATTCACTGAAATAGTTTCTTTCTTTTATCCCAAATTACGTGTACCATTGATATTTGGGTACAGATATTAGTTTATTTTCTTATTCTATAATTAATGGAAAGACCATATAACTAGAATCAGACCAACCTGAGTTTAATTCTCAACATTATAAGATCCTAATTATATGACCTTGGATAAGTCACATATGTCTCTGAGCGTCACATAACAATTGTTAGCTCAAAGGTGATTATCAGGATTAAGTGATATAGTTTACAAGAAGGTTTTATGGATACATATAAGGTACTCTGTATATCCCAGTAATTTTAGGACCTATCATTTTGGCACATGTTACTATATGGCGAATCTCTGACTACATCCCTTAGAACACAGACTGAATGTATATGGTATATGCAATGCATAATAATGACAGACCCATAAAGGTTTCCTCCTGCTACTACACTTGCTACTTCTGCTGACGATTTTTGTTAGAGGATACTCTTTTCAAAGCTCTTAACTCCTGAATCTTCTTTTTTTTAATTTTTTTAACATCTTAATTTTATTTTATTTTTTTTCAGTGTTCCAAGATTCATTGTTTATGCACCACACGCAGTGCTCCATGCAATATGTGCCCTCTTCGTTTGTCTAACTTCTATCCTGTCAACTGAAAAACTTTGCTTTGAGCAATAACATCCTCAAAACAAAAAGAATTCCCTCCTGCTCTATTTGTTATAGTCAGATTCCAGAACATTGGCCAGACTGTGGAGAAATATGAAGGGAGCAAGCCTCTAAAGAGATGTAGAAGAGAGGAAAGGACAAGGGGCTGAAAATGAGAGCAAAAGGGAAAATATGGCTTTTAAAGAGTGACTCAGGCAAATAGCAATAGAACCAGTGTGGAATTTTGGGGGTTGAGGAGCACACAGTTAGTAGGAACATCAGAGAAAAAATACCAGCAGGCTAGGACTTCCTTCCTCACAGGAGTTAGATTAAATATAATACCAAATACAAATAGATTAAATACAATAAACCAGTATCACGAAAATGGTCCTCAGATTCCACAGGGAATGTTTGACCTAGAAGTGGAAACTTAGAATGGAAACTTCTAGGAAAATATTTTTTAAATAAAGAAGAACTTGATAGTTTAAGCTTTATAAAATTCAATGTGGCCCCTGTGTCCCATCAATAAAAGATCAGCATGACTATGCCCCAAGCCTCTCTGCTCTTCACCACAAGGTATAAAATTACATATACATTAGGATTAGTGACCTATGGAGAGTCAGGAGCCCCTGTCCCATGGCATGTACTAATGAGGTTAGTTATTCAGCATCGGTATGATTCTTGCTCCTCTGTAGGTAGAGCATTTGCTGAGCCTCTCCTGCAATAGGTACCCTGCTGGATCCTGAGATGGGGCTTGGGGGAAGGGTTACAAAGAAGGGGGCATGATGACAAGACGGGTGACCTCTTCTCTCTTGCAGCATAAGGTGTGGGCATATGTGTTATTTGCTAGAGGTGGGGAAGAGAAGAGATGACAGATAGGTTTTCAAAGTACAGATAGAATTTGTGTGGTGGGGGGAGCAATGAAACCTTCTTTAGCATCAGCTAAAGAAAAAGTAGCAAAAATGTTCAAACTGTTCTGGAGCTCAGTGAGCAATGCCTAATGGAATTACACTCCTTTGGGCCCCTTTTGGGCTTCCCCAGTTCAAGACTCACTGCTTTCCTGAGTCCGTGGAAGTTGGGAGTGCAGGCACGTCATAAATCAGTGTCACCAGGGAAGGGAATCTGTCAAATGGGAAGTAACACCAGAGGCCACAGGACCATTTCCTAACGCTTCTGGGGAAAACCATGCAAAAGCATTTTCTTTTACAGGTATTATCCATACAGATATTTCAAACTCAACTAGAATAAATTCAAATGCATTGGTATTGAAAGCAGATTTGTATATTGACTCCCACCAATTCATTTTCAAGAGGATGAAACTGCTGTCCGAGGAGGAAACCTAACTGACTTGTCAGGAGTCAATGAGCTGGACCAAAAAGTTGAAAGAATGCCCATGTCTACCCTGATTCCTAGTCACTACTCTTTTCATGGCTCCCAACTCTCTTATACATCTAGGTGTATGTATTTGTATGACTTGTCTTGAAGGAACTATGTCCAGGCCCTTCTCTCTATTACAAAACTGCCATCTGCAAGCATCCAGCCTGCAATTCTTTCTAATGCTGTCACTGCTGATGTGCTTGTCTGATATCATTTGCTACTTCCTCCACATTCCCACAAAGAATACCCAGTTTCTTATCTCTCAGAAACACAGCTTCCTCCTATGATCTCTAACTACAGTTCTATCCCTCCCTCCCTCATAATATCACTGTGTTCATCTTGTTCCCATATAACATGTCTCTGCAGCAGATATTGGGGGGAAATGAACGTGTTCAATTCCCTGGGTCCATGTCCAGTCTGCCACAGCCGAGATTAGCTTAGATGTGCCTTGCATCTTTTCTTTCAGGCTTGAAACCATGTTGCTTTCCCAAGGGAAAAAATTATTCCATTCTCACCCACATTGCTCAGAAAATGCCTGTCATTCTCAGTGGGCGGTAGAGTCCTTAACTCATCCAGGCTTTTTGTTGCCATAACCATAATAGTCATTTATTTATAAACCCTTCTTTGGAATTCTTCAGCATCGAGGATTCTGTTCCATAGGCTGTAGAAGCCAGGTCTGACTTCATGAAGAAGGTTCACTAAGAACTGGGCTTTGCAAGGGCAGCGCATCAAAGGCCGAGGGACAGGAAGATAGAGAGGGAAAAGAACATGAGAAGAACATAAGGTTTAAAATGAGATAAGCATTTTCAGGGGGCAAAAGAGAAATTAGCCTATATGTGTCCGATGTATTTTCAAAGATGTGAGATGAATGTAGAATAAATTCGTATCACAGAGGATGTCGAAACCCAAGCACAGGTCTCTATTTACCATCTCAACTAGCAAGATTCTAGCACTGCACTAAGCGGTATGGGGGCTCAGCTATAAAATGGCACATCCAGAAGTTTACAGTACCAGAAGCATCAAATTTTAGGGCAGAATGTCCCAGTTGAGAAACTGAGACCAGAGAAAGGGATCGAATTTTCCAAGGTTATACCACTAGCAAGTGGCAGAGTGAAGTGCGGGAGTCACATCTTCCTTCTTTCCTCCTTTCTTTCTTTCCTTCCTTCCCCTTTCCTTCCTTTCTTCCTTCATTCCCTCCTTTCTTCTTCCCTCCTTTCTCCCTGCCCTCCTGTCTTCCTTTCAAATTCCCCTCATTACCAAAAAATTCTTCTTTGTGAGCTGAAGAATTCTAAGAATCCTTGTGATTTAAATGAGGTCCATTTACTCTGGGAATTAGAGTCAGTAGTCAAGTCAGCCTTTGACATTTTCTCCTCTGGACCAACTGACATCAACCTATTCAATATTTTGAAGGTGCAGAACAAGGTAAATAAACCCTGATCAAGGCATTTAGATTTCCTAAGTTCTTCTAGCTTCATCCTTTCTTTTATCACCCCACAAGAGCTATGACTAAAGGACAAGTTTTCTCTGTGCCTCCTCTTTGTGGTTTCCCTGCCTCACAAGCTGAATTTACTCATTTAATTGCTGTTCAAAGGTCCAGGCAGTGGACAAAGAGCCAGGTACTCAGGGTTAACAACATCTCAGGTTAACTGTCTCTTGTTGGAAAATACTAGGGAATGGGCAGGACCGAAGTGAAAGAATTTAGGTCTAACCACAGTAACTATGCATCATCATTCTTCTCTGGGTATGTTTTGTCTGTAGCAAACAGAGGCATCCAAAACAATTTTATTGCCGTAGGAAGGCACTTTCGGTTCAGGATGGTCTTTCCAAAAATGGCTATGTTAGGGCCTCCATGGTTGCATGCCTCCCTAATGAATTTGTATTGAAGTCTTTGAAGAATAGGAGTCTCTGGAAACCTGAACTCATATTTTTTCCTCCTGCTTTTCCTTACTCCAACAATTAAGAGCATAGCTATGAGGATGGAGCTGTGGAAAGCAGCTCCAGAGAGCAGAGGGATGAGTCGTGAAGAGCCCTGGTCAGGCTTTTCTGTGTCCAGTGGGTTGAGTGTGGCAGGCGGAGGAGAGGCAGGAGGATTGAGCTTCCACTGATTTATGTGCATTAGCCTCTAGGCTTTTTAAGCTTTATTCATTCGGGCAAGATTCTTCTCCTCTTTCTTCCTCTTTCAATAAGTGGCTTGTGTCATCGGAACATATCTTTTGGAAGACACAGAGATGTTGAGCAGGCAGTGTTAAATGAAATATAAATGTATAAATGAACTGAGGAGTTAACTGCTAGCTGTGGAGAAGCCCACGTTGACAAATTAGAAAAGAATGACTCTGCAGGTCGTGACTGCTCATTGTACAAGGCAACATCTCTGCCTGTTTGTTTGTGTTATGGGATTTTTTTTTTCCCAAGAGAAATCTTATGTGGACCCCCAATATGTAAAAGAGCGGGGGAAACAAACAAACAACAGACTCAGAATGATTCTAGTTGGAGTGACATCCTGGCTGTGGCACCTTGGAAATTTTGTCTGATGTTTGAGATCTGGAAATTCTTCAATTATCTTTATAAAGACCAAATAGAGTGGACTTTATCAATTGTCAATTTAAAGATATTCTAATTTTAGTGGAAGAGTGGAAGAGTCTGAGAGACAACATTCTTAAGGATTGAAGAAAACTGTTTTCTAAGACAGTATGCCGGCCATCGTGAGAAGTAGCAATTCTTTAAGTTAGAAGAACTTTTTCAGTGTCCCTTAAGTCATAAGATGTTTGAAGTTCCAAAATTTGTTGATTTGAAATACTTTCCCTGGTATATGTCAGAGCGTTTGTGGGGGACGTGTGTGGGGCGAAGACAGAGGAAGGGCTGGACAACTCCCCCCATCCTTTTTGAAAGGGCAGAGGGGTCATGCTCCTCTGTGCATTGCTGGGAAGATGTGGGGGCAGCCCTGGAGTAGTTTCTGAACAGAACATGAGAGAGTTATCACTGTATTTCAGCTCTCCAAGCAGCATTCCTGGGGCAGGAGGCCCTAAAGTCTGAGCCAGGGCCATGGAGGGCTCTGTGCTGAGCCCTACATCCTGGGAGAAACGGCGGGCCTGGCTCCAGCAGAGCCGCCACTGGCAGACCCAGGTCCTGGAGGAGGAGGCCACAGCTGCCCTGCAAGATGTCTCAGATCCAGAACCTTCCAGCCTGGACGATGTTTTCCAGGAAGGTAAGAGGCAGTTAGACAATAGAAAGACTTGCCCATGGTCTCGTGCCAGGGGAAACATGCGAGCAGGCACAGGTCTGCAGAGTGTCCTCTGCAGGGGGTCCCTTGATGAGGCTGGGTCTTCAAGGAGACTCATTTTGATGGGTTTAATGCATTTAAAGGAAGAGTAAAGAAATGCAAAATATATAATTTGGGGAGAGAAAGATAGGCATAAAGTAAAGAAAAATAAAACACATTTTTGCATCATCCCCAGAAGCTCTCTGTAAGGGCCTGAGGTCAGGTTCTCCTGAATGCCTTGGGGTATTTTTATTTTGTCTGGGAAACAAAATGACACTCAGTTTGGATGCCTGGATTCTGGTTACCACTCTGCTGTGAGCAAGTTGTGTGACTTTTGGCAAGTCACTTACATCACAAAGACATATTTGTCTGATGGAAGTGGTGGTACCTGAAGTCTGAGTAGGACTTTTCTTTTCCTCCAAGCCTCTCAGAGCTTCTTTGAGGTTCAAATTAGACTACAAACATTAACGTTCAAAACAAAAACAAAAAAACCCTCATATAAATAAACCCATCTGGCAAAAAACAAAAGCACAAACACAAGTTTGTGATATTTTTGTTGTTGTTGCTTTTTTCCCTATTATTTATTTTTTATTTTACTTTAAGAAGAAGGATCCACCCTGTTCCCAAACCCTGGAGAGAAGGGAGCCGTGGGCCTGTCATCCTGGGCATTTTCCAGGTTCTAGGAGGAAGGAGGCGGGAGGCAGAGAGAGAGAAGAAGCACCCACTATTTTTATACATGGATGTATTCCTGTCATATCTTAAAGAAAAGTTTTATGGGGGAGAAGAGTCTTGTGACGTGGCTCACAAAGGATACACTTGCAGAAGGAGATGGGTTGCAGGGAGGAAGTCTGACCTCCCTCAGCTCTCATGGTGATCTGACCTCTGATATTTCCAGGAAATCCAATCAACAAGATTGAAGACTGGTTGCAGGATTGCGGGTAAGTCCTGGGAGACCCTGGCAGTAAATGCGGCGCAGGTGTGGAGATGCTTGCTGGTACCGACTCTTCGGAGCTAGGAGATGGGAAACGGGTTTGATTTGGGCCTAAAGATCAGGAGTGAGGTTGAAATGCTGGAGGGGTGGGGGAGTGGACTGTACAGGTCTGGGTCAATGTTACCAGTAACTGGGCCTGGGCTGTACATGAAGTTAACTCCGAGCTGAGACGAAGTTAGGGTGGAGGTCTGGAAATCCAGGCTGGAAGTGGTCTAAGTCCAGAATGATGGAAATGTCTGGGGACTGTCTGGGCTGAGTGGTAGATCCCCTATTCCATCGCTTCTCCCTCAGACTGGAGTCTTACACCGTGTTACAAAAGAGGAGTTAGAAACCTCGTTGTTCTTATGAGCACAGGAATTCATCACTGTGTTTATTTCTACTACAGAACACAGGACGATGGGCTAAGGGTTTATCCTGGTTATTCAAAGTGGTGAAGAACAGGAGCAGGTACTTCAAGACAAAATGCAGTGTCTCCCTCCTCAGAAACACTAAAATATGAGGACCCACACCCCATCAGTACCATTTTAGGCTCAGTCTACCCAGACAGATATAAGTCTGATCATCTATGTGATAATTCTGAGAATTTATAACTCCTGCCTGCTCCTTCTTTCCCCTCCAGGAATGTTTCAGACTTTCTATAGCCCTTTAATCTGAACTCATCCATTAACACATAAATAAACCCATCCTTGCTTATTTGGTAGGAAATAAATAGTACCAAATTATCTAAGGTTGTTCATTTCAACTCTGCCCCAGAAAGTAATGCCCGAAAGGATTTATTCTGTGTTTTTGTGGGTTTGCAAAACAGACTGCCCTTATTGTCCTGACCTGGCTCACAATTCATTGCCTTCACAGTCTGTGAAGGGTCCTCAAAGCTCAGGAAGTGAAGGGATGGTAAAAACAGGAATGTTTGCACATTCTAGTGTGTCACAACTGTCCTAGGATTTGGAATGCCTTACCTGGTATCTACAGGAGAACCAGTCAACTCAGCTAATGTCTTTATGTCATTAATTACTCCTGAGTCAGTTTACATCACTAATGACAGAGCATTTGATGATGTCTAATTGTCTAAATGGCTTAGAAGGGGACCAAGGAGTTTAAAATATGCTCCTTGACTTCAAACATACTACATTCTAGCTGAAAAGAATAAATTCACAGGAATACAAGATTCTACACTCCAGAGATTACCCTTCCCCACTTATATTCCACAGAAATAATCCCTAAACCAAAACATGTACTGAAAAAGTGGTCTGGTGAATCAAAAGGCTCAGAGTTGAGCCTACACTCCTGCAAACTATCTGTGTGAACACCTGTCAGAAAACAACCAAACTCCTAGCTCAGACGCCTCACCTATAAGGTGGAGATTTAGAAGAATAATGTCTCAAAGTTTCTTGTGAGATTTAAATGTGATAATATATGCTTATAAAAAATAAAAAATTAATTCAAAAAAAAAATATGTGCACAAGTGTTCCCTGCCCTGTAGTAAAATGTGAGCGGTGAGATTTATAAAGAAGAGACTTTCTGCTACTTTAAAACAGCTCTGTCTATAGACTTAACATCTATCTGTCTAAATCTCATTATTTCTCAGAAAAGTATGTCCAGAAATGATACACACCAACTCTAGGACAGTGGTTACCTCTGGGAAGGAAAAAAGTAGGAAGGTATGGGAGTAAAATGAAACTTTAGTTATATTTTAATATTATATTTATATTTTTTAACGGAGATCAGAAATGAAAATGACAAAACGTTTACCTGTGTGAAAACAAGGTGGCAAATGCAAGGGTGTCTGTCACATTTTCTTTCCCTTTCTATGTGTTGAAAAAATGTCAATATTTACACTTTGAAAAGCCTACAGGAAAGTCTCTTAACACATATTTGTCTCTGCAGGGGGGATTTAGGTTCATAAAATATTTCCAATTTTCTCTATTTTCTAACCTTCTCTAATATATATGTAATATTTCTTAGTTATGTAATATTTCTTAATATATATGTAATATTCTTAGCCCTTAGAAAAATTAAGGGCTGATGATGGTTGACGATAGCGACAAAACACTGGATTGTGATAATAGATGATGAAGAAGAGGGGGAAATGGCATTGCAGATATGCCATTCTGCGTCACACAGTGTTCAGCTCTTAGGCTGTTGAGACCACAGAAGAAGGAAGGTGAACAAGGAACCTACATTCACTGGACATCTGTTTGCTCTGTTAACAGGTGCCTGCAAGGCGTTTTTCAAATTTTACTTAAAGACTGTATAGTTTCTGTTTTCTTTCCAATGTCAAACAGACATCCTCTGATAGGAAGACAGTTTTGTTTTCTGACAAGCTCTCCAAGAAAGTCTACCAACTTCCTGAGTGATTGAAATATACTTGACTACAATATTATATTAGTTTCAGTTGTACAATATAGTGATTCAACAACTGTATATGTCATGAAATGCTCACCAAGATGGCTGTAGTCACTGTCACCATACAAAATTTTTATAATATTATTGACTATATGCCTGATGCTGTACTTTTCATCTCCATGACTTACATATTTTATAACTGGAAGTTAGTACCTCTTTCAATATGCAGTGTTTCTGTCTGTTTCTTTTATTCAGCATGATGTTTGTGGTGCTCGTCTATGTTTCTGCATGCAGCAACGGGTCATTCTTTTTTATTGTTGTGAAGCAGTAAAATGTATATTTATCATACAATTTTTCCATTTCACAATACAGATTTGGTGTCTCCCAACTCTGGGTTATAATGAATATTATTTCTTTTGGTGAACAGACATAGGTATTTCTATTGAGAGTAAACAGTGGAATACTAGTGTGTTTCAGTTGTAGTTATAATAACAGTCAGTTTTGGCACTTGCATTAATGTGTAGCTGCAGCCCAAGCATTAAATACAAGAGTAAATCTCAGTATTCTAGTAGTTGACTATATAAGTTATGGGGTTTTGGGAATAATATTAAAATAATTTATACTGATATTTGTAATGATATATAGACTAACATTTATGTTTGTGATATGATCTTAAAATACATTTTTATATAATTATCTGTTAGGAAAAGAAGCACATATATGTTGTTCTAGTTATATTATTAGAACTACTCATTCTTTTTTTAAGATTTTATTTACTTATTTATTTGACAAAGAAAGACACAGGGAGAGAGGGAGCACAAATGAGAAGGGGTAGTGAGAGAGGGAGATGCAGGCTTCCTGCTGAGCAGAGAGCCTGATGTGGGGCTCAATCCCAGGACCCTGGAATCATGACCCAAGCCAAAGGCAGACACCCAGCAACTGAGCCATTCAGGTGCCCCTAGAGTTACTCACTCCTAATTAGCTCGGATATTGTTACACATTTTATTTTTTTTTAAGATTTTATTTATTTATTTGACAGAGATCACAAGTAGGCAGAGAGGCAGGCGGGGGTGGCGGGGGGGGGAACAGGCTCCCTGCCAAGCAGAGACCTCAATGCGGGGCTCAATTCCAGGACCCTGGGATCATAACCTGAGCCAAAGGCAGAGGTTTTAACCCACTGAGCTACCCAGATGCCCCTTGTTATACATTTTATAATGTACCTTGATGTACAGTTTTTTTTTAATGAAGACATAAAAATTCAGATTTTGGAAAATGTAGTTGATTTTTCACTATTGAAAGGAAAGCGTCTATAAAAGATGTCTATACATGCAATGATTTATTTTGTAAAAAACACAGCTTGATCTACAGATATTCAATTAGTAAAACCATTGCTATTATTAAACATTTCATTGAGTGATTATATACTGAGATTACATCCAAAGCATCATGTGCAACTTCCCTTTTAAAAACTTTCAGGACTTTTCAGTCCTTGAAGCAGACTTAGATAATGACCACAGATAGGCATCCAAATCCCCCTGTTGGGTATTTGAGAACGCAACAGCAGCTAGGAAGCAAGAATACAAGCCAGGCACTGTGGTCCCAGTTCACCACTTTTCATAGACTGCTTCACTCATCTGCTTTATACACAGAATTCTTCCTTGTCTGTAAAACTGAGTTGTTTCTCGCCACCATGTATGCTGATTTCTGTCTGTTCCTCTTGTGGAGATGGTAGAAGTTTGATAAGACCCTATCTTAAAATGTAAAATTAAAATCTGTAACCAAGATGCAGTTTCTGCTGCTTCCTGAGAGATATGATCATCAGCAAGAACCTGGCTCAGAGAAAAGGAAGAAGGTGTGGGGAGCTAAGCTGACCTCCCAGAAGTTGAAAAATATCAGTATTTGTATGTGTGATGGCTCCCAACCCTCTGCTTTTTTTAAATGTATCTCTCTGGTTTTGCTTCTATATTCAGTCTTTCCTATTTTACCAAGCATGTGCAGACTTGTTGCTCACCATGCTGACTGTGGACAGTGCAGTCGGTGCAATGGCAGCCCACTGTACAGCACGTACACACATACACAAAGACAGTACGGTGCGGCACAAAATCCAATGCTCTCCAGTCCCACTTCCCCTGGCCACTTTGGAGAACTTGTCAAGGAACTACTCTTAGTTTGCTTCAACCTAAAAGCAATTAAATACTGCTTGATCTCATTAGGAAATTATGAGAACTAATGGGACACATTTGAGGAAAAGTTCCTTAGAAAATGTATGATTTCAACCTATAAGATTGTTCTTTGGTTCTCAGATACTCTGAAGAAGGGTTTTTTGAGGAAACAGGACAGTCAAGCTACAATGGTGAGTACAGGCTCTGTTCTTTCTCCTGTTGTTCTTCTACCAGGATAGGGACATGGCTGTGTGTGTGTGTGTGTGTTTATGCACATGCACTTACATATGCAGGCATAAGAATGCAGGCTGTGCTTTAATTGCCTGTCTATTGGTAGTCACAAGGCAATCCAGGAAATCCAAATGAGGGAGTAAATGTTGGCTCAGAGCTGACAGGCTAACTAGCACTAAAGATTATCTGCCGTCAGTGGTTGCTCAGCTAACAACCACTGCTATGGGAAAAGAGTTTTGTAAGATGTGTGTGAGTACATGCTCCCATGTGTTCACTATCTGACAGAGGATTGTATACATGACTATCTGATATAGGGGACAGGTTAATTACAGGTGATTGTTTATGTCTTTCTTTTTTGTTGTTTATGTCTTTCTAAATCAAAATATGAATGTGACTTCTGAGGTAGTGTATGTAGAGCTGGGGGAAATTTTGCAAATGTGATGTATGACATGATTACGTGGTTACAGATGTTCATATGTACATGTGTGTGTATAGTGTGTGTGGTGTGTGTATGTGTGTGTGTGTGTGTGTGTGTGTGTGCACAAGCCTATTTTCTCTGACTTTTGCCTTATTTAACAGGGTGTCTCAGCCACGGAACCAGCTTTGAAGATGACTTGACCCTAGGAGCAGAGGGTAAGTGGCACAGCGCTTTGATGTTGGAATCAAGGAAGGGGATATATAAGAGACGAATTCAGGGTAGAAGGAATAGGGGAATCGCTGTAGAAAGAAACAACCTATTCCCTGGGGTCTTACCTGTGGGGAAAGAGCAGTCTCATTATGAACTAATATTAAAACTCATAAAGCTTCATGTGCCCAGAAATGCTTCTTCACCAGCCTGCCATGACATCTACCAGTCCATCATTAGGGCTTTCATCTGTCCCCTGGGAGGACAACATATAAAATCACCATAACATTGGCTGCCCAGACATCTTTAAAACTGTTGTCTGTATAGGAAACCCAAAGCAGCCTGAACAGTGGGTATAAGTAGGAGAACACACTGAAGGAGAAAAGAACTTGAATAATGGATGGAGATGTGGCAACCTACCAGTGTCTCCTGAGACCTGTGGAGACTCGTGATGTGAGGCAGGAACACTAGCCTGAAGGGCTGAATGATGTTCTCTTCCTCAGAACAGAGAAACTCTTGCCTCAACACCAGTCATGGTATATAATTCAGAGGCTCTGGACCACTTCCTCCCTCCCATATCTGCCCCCCCCTTCCTGGTCTATGTTTGATGAACTTTAGATACCCCACAAAGAGCAGAGTTCATGGGGTTCAGCTAGCCTGTAGTAGTGGCAGAGGGGAGTGAAGGGGACTGAGTGTTAATTACAGAGAGGCAGCTTAGGTGATTTTCATTTTCCTTTCTAACTTTCTCTTTGCCTTTCTGTTCCTTGTCCAGCCACACTATTGGCCACTGAAGGCAGGGTCTTCTCCAGGTAAGTGTTAAGTTCCCCCAGACTGAATGATGTCTTCTTCAGGAGCTACTGAACTGGTATAGATGGCAGAGACAAAGAGATGAAAAATAAAGAGCCCAAGAGTCACAAGAGAGAGTGAGATTTTCCAACCAGGAATGAGGCCCTAGACTGAGATTTCCCAGTAGACGATAGAAGGTACCCAGCAGGGAGTAAATATGCCCAGCAGAACATGTCTTGGATCCAGGGTGCAGACTGCTTACAAGCTTATAGTGACATCAACTCTGATCCCTGCAGGAGCTTCCTGGACCCAGTACGGCCCTGCCAACTCCTTGATCTTGGCTGCAGCTTGGCCTCCAGCAGCATGACGGGTGGCACCAACAAGACTAGTTCAAGGTAGGTATTGGGTCTGGCAGGGATGTAAGGGTGGAAAGAGGAGAGGCCCAAGAGAATGGAACCAAGAACCTTGTCAATTTTTTCTGGGATATCTTACTGGAGGTTTTATGCACTCACATACTTGAAAAATATGGCCATATTTACTTCAAGAACACTGAGGTATGTGGAGGAATCTACTGCTCAGAGCTGGATGCTCTGTAAAATAAAGGTGACCTTGTACCACAGGAGGTGTAGCATGGGAGTCATCACAGTCCCTGGACTTATAGTAAGTGCTCAATCAACAATTAATGAAGGTATTGATTGGTTGGTTGATTGAATGAAACAATAAAATATTAATTCACTCGGGCAATCTCATATCCCCCAATGCAGGCCAGGCATAACTACGTGGAATTAGAAAAGACAAAGCCAAGTGCTTACCCCTAGAAGCTCAACAATCAAAAAGAGTGAACAAAGGCACACACAAAGAACTTTTAAAAAGATAGAAAGTGATGAAAACTAATGTGTTATAATAAAAAGTATTTGGAATTTGGTGTCACAGTTTGAATCTGAGAGCCGGTCCTCGGACTTATTAGCCATGGAAGTGATTTGTCTTTACTGAGCTACAGCCCTGGCCAGACCCCACTTCAATTATGTCAGAATCTCTGGAGATAAGACCCTGATATCTGCACATTTTTATCAAAGTACACTTGACATACAAAGTTATATTCATTTCAGGTGTACAACATAGTGATTCGACAATTGTATACATTATGCTGTGCTCACCACGGTAAAGGTAGTCACCATCTGTCATATACCATGTTATTATGGTATTACTGACTATATGTCTTATCCTTGTCATCCCGATGACTTATGTCTATAGAATCGGTAGTTACTGAGCTCTCGTGTCACCCAGCTTGGTGGCAAACAGATTTGGATGTAGGTACATGTGAGTGCCGTTCCAAGAGATAGAGAACTTGATCTTCTGTAATGCAGGGCTTCTGTCCTGAAAATAGTGCTACGAAAGGGTCTACCTCTCAAAATCACGTTTTGAATATACCTGCATTCGTTAATTTTTACCCCAGGGTAACAATAGAGTTTTGTGTTTCTTACATACTTCTTGCTTTGCTGTCCCACACAGCCATGAGGTGAAGCTGGGGAGCAAGTTGCAAAGCTCTAGGCAAAAGCCAGCCAAACCATAATGTGTGCAGGTGGGAAAGGATTGATTAATAACATAACCACAAGATTTCTTGAACTCTAGTATGTTTTTGATTTTTCAAATCCTTCTCATAGCACATTTTCATTCATCTATCATGGTGTTTAAAGTACTGCAATGGGGGTGCCTGAGTGGCTCAGTTGGTTAATCGTCTGCCTCTGGCTCAGGCCAGAGTCCTTGGATCAAGCCCCATGACCCACTCCCTGCTCACCAGGGTATTTGCTTCTCGCTCTCCCACTACCTCTCCCCCCGCTTGTGCTCTCACTTGCTCTGTCTCTCTCCCTCCCTCAAATAAATAAATAAAGTCTTTTAAAAAATCAATTACTGTGATAGAATCTAATCCAATTTTTAAACCAAGGCTGGATTGTAGTTCCATGTTTCATACAGAAAATGTATGTTCGCAGAAGTGAAAGTTTTTCTCAAAGTCAGGAGGGAAGGTAGAGAAATGATCGGAAAGGTAACTCAGCTCCTAACACATTTATTCAATACTCTGGATGACTGTGTAACTCAAAGTTGCCCGTATTTACCAAACTCCCTCTTTTCAGCGTCTCTGAGATCCTGGACAAGGTGCAAGAAGATGCAGAGGATGTCCTCTTCAGTCTGGGCTTTGCCCAAGAGGACCACAAGGAAACTTCGCGGATTCCTGCCCGATTTTTCACCACCCCCTCTCAGGCCAGAGGCATTGATTTCCAGCTTTTCCTGAAGGCCCAGGTGCAGAGGATAGAGATGGAGGACCCTTGCCTCATGCTGGCCAGTGAGTGTTCCCATGGATCTGCTCTACTTCTCTGCCATTCACAAAAGCGATCAGTGGCTCCAGATCCTGCTTTCTCTCAGTCAGCTTCACTCCACCCTTTGTCTTCTGTGTCTATTTCTCGGCCTCCTTTTCAGTGAAGATGGAGAACTTTGATGTCTGCTTATTCCTCTTAAAGAAATAGTCATCAAGGGACCTCGTATCACTACTGCTTTCTTAGGCTTTCTCTCCTTCAGTTGAATCAAATGAAAACAGTGTCTTTAAGTCTTATTCTAGTTTTTATTTCTCAGTTGCAACAGTAGAATGTTCCCTTTTTACAGCCACTGTATTAAAATCATTTCCTTTTAGAGCAATAATCTCAAAGTTCTCAAAGGTAGATATGTTAAATTGTCCAGGGACTTTATAAAACATTCAAATTCATGGGCTTTTTTTTTCCATAAAGGGAAAGGCTCAGGAGTATTTATTTTAAACAAGCACATGGGATTCTTATGTATAATCTTTAGAACACATCCAGGGAAACAATTATTTAAGTTGTTCTGGTTTCATATTAAGGAAAGATATGAGAGAGTTTCTCTACCTGGATGAGGCATAAAAGACTCTATTTGATTATATATATTAGAATATGTTTCAAATTATATTCTGCTATACCCCCAATATGATTGTATTATTTCAGTATTGTTTCAGATTCTTTGCATCAGATTCAACTTAAAATAAGCTTGGTAAAACCATGCTCCTGAGCTCTACCTGTTGAAACAAAGATTTTGAGTTAGAGTATTTTCACAACCTTAGATGATTCTTATGCACACTATTAGAATATAATTGATTGAATTTATTTTATGTACTATGCACATAATTAAGTGTTAAATTCTGGAAAAATGGACTAGGCAAGAGGTACACAATTCTTAAGCCTTTTGGAAGCCTACAGTTTAAGAGATATATGGCTTATCACAGTGTTTTCCAAACATGGATGTCCACATGAATTACCAAAAGGTATTGTTAAAATGCTTGAGATAGAGTCTGAGATTCTACATTTATAACGAGTTCCCAACTAGTGCCAATGCTTCTGGATTATGACCACACTTTGTGAAGAAACGTCTAACAGAATGATAAAGTCATAAGTGTGAGCCCCACGTTGGGCATGATGTTTACTTTTTTAAAAATGATATCAAAAGTTCTGTACCCTAGTCTATTGGCTAGTAATTGTCATTATTCCAATCTGTTTATGCTCTGAAGCATTCTAGAACCCTGAAGTTTTGTTATTGTCTAAGAAATAAGATTGGTTTTGTCCTTTATTTTGGTCATGTTTGTCATCTAAAGCAAACAGTAATTGAAGCCATTGTTTAGAACATACTGACAGCAGAAAGGATATGTGAAATCAGGATATAGAAAACTTCCCCATCCCATATAAAATTAATTTTTGGACTGAAGGAAAATATCTATTCAGATGGGGAGTCAAGAAGTCAAGAAAGTCAACAAAGGGGATCCTGAGTATGAGAAATCTAAATGGGAAAAACGCTGGTGGGGAAAATGGCATCTTCCTTCTGAATTTTGAGCCTTAAGAAGGCTTTGAAGGAAGAGAAACAAGAGATAATTTGCTGATGACCCCCAGATTCACCATCTTCAACCCTTGTGTCCAGGCAGGTTTAAGCAGGTGCAAACACTGGCTGTCACTGCTGATGCCTTCTTCTGTCTCTACTCCTATGTGTCTAAGACACCTGTCCAAAAGTTTACACCATCCCACATGTTCTGGAATTACAATCCAACTGATGTGCCATCCATCAGGATTCTGGCTCCAGAACCTGAACCTCAGTCACCCAGAGACCGCCTCCGGAAAGCCATCTCCAAGATGTGCCTGTATACAAGCCCCCGAGATCGGCTGTCACCACCCCATAATATCCCCAAAAGGAACAGTCTGGACCAAGTGGTGTGGGAAGTAATGGACAGAGTGAAAGGAGAGAAGATGGTCTTCCAGCAAGACCCTGGATTTGAGCCAGGCTCAGAGGAAGATCCTATGCCACTCATCAGGGATACAAAGCTACCCACTTTTTCTGGACTCTGTACTCTTTGCACCAGAGAAGAAACACAGCAGGGAATGTCTGCAATGCAAGCACCATCACAAATTCTGCATCCTAAACCAGAGGCAACCCGTTGCATGCATTCTCTGCCCTTACAGCAGAGAACAGACCCTGCACAGGTAAAAAGAGAACCATGGGGTCTACAGGCCACCAATAAGGAAGCCAAGGATGAGACTTTCTGGAGAAGAAAGAGCAAAGCAAAAAAGAGCTTGTTTCAGAAGAATCCCATGAGCAGGAGAGTTAAGTCATTGGACCTGTCCATCATGCAGCAGAGCCGAGAGCAACCAGCATGGCACCAGTCTCTGACCCAGCAGCTACAGGACACTTGTGACTTGGAGGAGACAAGTGAGTTGGGGGCAAGAGAGAGGCTGGCAGATAAATGTTCTGGATTCTTGCCTTTCAGTAAAGGGAATCCAGACTCCCTGTCCTCACCAGATATACCAACTCTTGAATTACATTCCAAAAACTTTGGGAACCAGTTAATAGAGAAGAAGAAAGATAAATGGGCTTGATTTCTTAAGATCATCCAGGTTTTCAAAGCTTTCCTAATTCCTCATCTGATCTGATCTTCACTAAAGTTCCTCATCAAGCACACCTGGCTCTATCATTTGTGGGATCTGCACCAGAATACACATAGATGCTGGTTATACACTAAGCTAAACACTAGTAAATAAAATGTGCTCTCTTCTACCTTAATAAATTTGTAACCATAAAGACCTGGAGGTCCAGGTTCAAAGTTAATATTCTCAGATTCTTAGGACTTCTGTGCTAGAACATGGCAGTGTGGGCAGAGCCACTCCCCAGCTCTGGCTCTGGCCTATCCCCTTCTCTTCCCATGCCCAGATCTATCCTAGACCTTAAGGGATTTCACACATAGATGTGTGAGCACCTGGCCTACAGATCCAAAACCATGTAACCTCTACCCACACAAATAGCCATCTGTTGGTCATCACTTGTTCCTGGGGGTGCATACACTAGTAGAGAGGGTGACCCCTTTTGACTGGCAAAACCAGTGCAATTCCCTGGAGCAGAGTTGGGGGCATCTGAACAGTATATCCCGGTATCCTATGGAACCAGAGCATGTTCTAGAAGGGGCAGTGCAGGATGAGATGAATACATCCTGTTGGTCCACCAACTCTTCATCCTGTGGACTCTCAAAAACTCAAGACTCCTCTTGTCTGGCACTCTAGACAGTACCGCCATCAAGTGATGACCTCTCTTGGGAAAGCCCTCAGATCCTTGCCACAAGAGAAGCTGTGATGATTTGCAATATTGTTTGCATATGTGTCACCTGTCATTGGACACAGAGCTGCATCTCAACTCCTGCCTTCCTCACTACTGCATTCCTGCAACAAGAGAAGAAGCCAAGTCTCTCAAGTATACTCAGCCTCTTTCCCCTATGGCCACCTGCCATCTGACACCTCTCCCCACTGGTTCTTAGTTCTGCTGGGATCTTGGTTACAGGTGCAAAGCCACAGTGAGGAAGAAGAGAGATGCTAGCCCAATGGTCCCAGACACCCCCCACCCCACCCTGTACCAGGCTTTTGCTGGCAAAGACTAAAGAAGTATTTCTCTTTCCCTCCCACCCTCCCTCAGGCAGTGATTCTCAAGCCTGGCTACATGTTCCTAATTGTCCAGGAAGATTTTTTTTTTTAATACCCACAAGGAAGGGTCCCACAACCTGTAATTCCAATTTCATTGATATGGCATGGAAATCAGTGTCTGATTTCTTTTTTGTTTTTAAGCGCCTCACGTGATTCTATTATGGCTGGTTAGATACTTCTCTAGATCAGTGGTTCTCAGACTTTAGCCTCACTTAGAGGGCTTGTTAAAATGCAGCTGTCTGAGCCCCAAGTCCCAGAGTTTCTGATTGAGAAGTTTTAGACAGGGCCAAAAATTTGAATTTCTAATCAGTTCCCAGGTGATGCTGATGCTGTTGGTCTGGCAACCACTGTCTGAGAACTATTCTAGTGTTCTAGAAATGTATAACCTTAATATTCAAACTGTAGTCTGCCGGCCAGCAGTATTAGCATCATTTGGGATTCTGTGAAATGTGGATGCTCGGACCCCACTCCAGATTTAAGGTATCACAATTTTAATCAAGATCTTAAAGTGATTTGTTTGCACATTGAAGTTTGAAAAGTGCACTGCTATAGTTTTTTAGCAGGCGAGAACCAATCATAAAACACTCCATCCCAGCTCCTGCTCATTACTACATTCTAATCAGCCCACATCACCAAATGGGGAAGACTCCAGGTATCTCACAGCCATGCTCCCTTAAGCTCTGAATTCCTTCCTACAGTGAGGGTCTGAGATCCATAGCTCTCCTTCCCTGACAAGGCAATCTCACATAGGTGGTTATGGCAGCTAAAATGTCTTCCCTTTCAGTATGAGTTTTGAAGATTAACAATATCAGAGATATCCCTTATAACTTTGAATGCTTTGGCAAAAAAAAAAAAAAAATCTGTTATTTAAACCAAGGATAAATGAGGCACCTACTCCCTAGTACCAGAGAGAAGATGGCATCAGGAATTAAGTAAGTAAATGATTTTTCTAAGGTAGTAGAAATTGATATCCTTCTTGAATCAAATCAATGAGTCTTGCTTAGAGTTCTCTCCATTTCGAATCCCTTAATTTACTGCACCTCCTGGCCCAATAGTTATTTTTGGTCAATACCCTAAATTTGCAGTGTTACTTGTCCAGAATCACAAAGACCTTTATACTTCTAACTCTTTTAATTTTCATTCTCTGGGAATTTAGGGCCATAGTCACTCTCCTTTATCTCTTACTCATTACTTTCTTCCCCAGGTATATAAATTATATGTATACAGTAATTAATCACAAAAGAAGTAAATATCAGAAGGCAGCAACACATCATATACAGCTGGGAAAGTTTAGGCTATGACGTCAAATGACCAACCCTATATAATTCTCCATGATCTTGCAAAAATCACTTGACTTTAATTTTATCTTACGTAATAGGAGAATAATTATATACATATATATGTATAAAACTATATATATGTATGTGTGTGTATACATATATATGAACTAGGCATTTATGTAGAGATTCAATATATTACAGGGAGGGTGTGAAGGAAATAACATAGCTACTGCTGATTTTAGAAAAGGTAATCATGGGCATAAAATATTTAGATCAGTGATTCTCAATCCTATAAGATTTTTTAATTGCTATTTTCAATAGACTTAAATGCAAATCTCTGAGGTTTGGATTTGGGCATCATCGTTTCTTCTTCTCTTAAAACTTTCCTACTGCTGCATAGCAAACCACCCAAAATGTAATGGTTTAAAGAAAAAGTTATTTATTTTTTGTCACTATTTTGTGGGTTTACCAGACGGTTCTTCTGCTCTTCTAACCTGTGTTCTCTTATGCAGCTGTTTTTGGCTATTTGGCTGGCCTCTACCAAAAGGTCAAAATGGGTTCCCTCCCACTTCTAGAACGTTGGTGTTGACCGGCAGGGGGCGATCTCTCCGTGTGCCGTGTCATTCCTTGGCAGTCTGGCTTGTTTCAAGCGGATGCTCGGCAAAAACAGAAATTGCAATGCTTCCTTTTAGGGATGTGTTGCAAGTTTCACAATGTTCCCCCTACCACATTACTGGTTAAATCAAGTCACAAGGCCAACCGAGATTCAAAGAAAAGGAAAATAGACTACGTTTTAACAGGAGTGGCAAAATCACAATGCAAAAAGCCATGTGGAATGGGAGGGTTGTTGTGCCATCTTATAAATGTCCATCACATTGGCTCCAGTGCACCATGAGGGTGAAGAATAACTGCTTTAGGGACACATGGGTGGCTCAGGTGGTTAAGCATCTGCTTTTGGCTCAGATCATGATCCAGAGTACCCGGGATCAAGCCCCCATGTCATGCTCCCTGCTCAGTGGGGAGTCTGCTTCTCCATCTCCCTCTGACCCTCCCCCTGCTCTTCTCTCTCATTCTCTCTGCTTTAATCATTCTCTCTGTTTTAATACCCTCATATATTAAAGACGCACTGAGGGTAAGCTTTCTTGCTACAGCTCATTCAGACTCAGCCACAGTGTACAAACTTGAAAAGGAAACTAACCAGTAGACTTATCAAATTAAAATAGAAAATGTGGAGTATATGCTCCACTGCTAGGTTACTTTGCCAATAACCTAATTTACTCTAAAATGCAAAGCTTTGCTCAGATGTTATTTGTCCAGCAGATGTCAGCCTCGCACAAGAAAATGCCAAGATGTCCAGTAGAGCAGGCTGGGTGCCGGACCTATCAGGTCCTTTCTGGGCAATATCCAGGACACCAGTTCCTCTCACACAGCTGCCCCACCTTTGGCCAACTGCCAATGTACAGAAAGATTGAAACTGAATTGCCAAGGAGAAAATATTGCTAGGAGCTATATATTTCAGATAAGGAACTAGATTCCATTTTCCTCCAGGGTTATGGGATCTCATCACAGCACAAGAGATTGTGGTTAGAAATACTGTATCTCGTTTATTCTAAGTTACACATTTTCCCACATTTTAATATCTCTGTGATATAATGAGTCTTAACAATTATTATGTCAGCCAAGGTCTCTTTTTTTACCTCCATAGTTAAATATTAAATAATTGAGTCTTGCAAAAATGGTTTATCAGATTCAATAAAACACTGTAACTTTAGAAATTAAATGTACTTATTCTCTCAGGTAAATGAGAAAATTATTTTGCAGATTTCCCTTCTATGATTCCCTAGAAGACTAAGGGATTGCTTCTTCACTGACACAGTCTTTGGCTGAGACAGGGGGTCACAGAGGTTTCCAAATCCTTCAGATATTCCATACATTTGTTTAATTATCTTTTCTCAAAGCTATTAATTATCTCTCTCAATCCACTCCTCTATCATCCTTTAAGAGATCACAAGAAGGGGGGAATACCTATGAAAACACCTCAGGACTACCAAGATGAAAGGCTATGTGATAAATAGGGAAGGGGGAAATTTACCTACTACTATCAAAGGCCAAGTGAGCTGGGGCAGTTCCTCTGATGGGATGAGAAGCAAGTCCTCTCTGCCTCCTCTAGGGTCTGATCTCCTGGGGATTAATGATCTTCCAGAAGCTCTGTAGCAAGCAGAGCTTACACATGTTACCTACAACTTGTCACCAGGTGTGAGCATGGGTGGGAAGGAGTAGCAGACCCCAGACAGCCATGGGGTCCAGATTTATAGTCTTCATGTTGCACAAAGACACTCAAAGAGACAAAGGGGATCAAAATTCAGCTCTGCTAATCTCAAGGGTCTTCATCTTCTAAGAGGGAGTTCCTTTTGTTTTGTTTTGTTTTTTCTAGCTCATCTACTTAAGGTGAGTGCCTTTCTGCAATTAAAACAAGGCCACCTTCTGTTAAAAGTGGATCTCATCTCCAGCTGTCAGTTTTTATCCCTTCCACTCTCTCATTTAGTCTCTGCTAGAGAAGAAGTCCTAATCTTCCCCCCAGATCCTAGGAAAGGATGACCCACATCGTTCCTCATAGTTTACACTGTATTCATAAATATCAGATGCACAGCCCTTTCTCTTAGTGCCCCGCTGCTGAAATGTAAGCTGTTTGACCTTTATCAAGTTTATAAGAAGCAGGCCTAATGTTTTATTTTTTGTTACTGTTTGTTTCCTTTGCCAGATCTGAGGTATCAGACTAATATATATAATCTATTTGCAAAGTGATCATATCTAGAGATGGGAGTTGCATTTTCTAGGCAGCTCTGCTGGGGGCAGTGGGAGGAAACAGACAGGATTAGGCAGGGAGGCCAGTGCAGAACATAGGATAAAGAAGAAAACTAGTCCTAGATGGTCCCAAATGGCAGGTAATTCAAAGCCATCAGTTGGGACTTAGTGGAACCTATATGAACCAGGTAGCTATAGACTTGCTCTTTGCTGTAAGATTTACCCATGTGACAATATTAACCACAAATATTTCTATATAGTGCTTACTTTAAGTCAGGCACAAGTCTTAGCACTATATGGAAATTAAATCATTTAATCCAATGATATAACTTTTTTATTGTTCTCCATTTTATAGATGATCACACTGGACACAGTTAATTTTATACCAAAATAAATTCCGAAGAGAGACTATCAGATAGAAGGTTTAGGGAGAGATGGGGGAAGGGAGAGGGGAAGGCAAGAGGATATCATGAGAATGTGACAATTATTTTTCTCCCTCACTTGAAATTCTTACCAAGTTATTTTGCATCTATTGGGGAAATATAATTAAACACAAAATCTTCTGGGGCACCTGGGTGGTTCAGTTGATTAAGCATCTGACTCTTGTTCTCGGCTCAGGTCTCAATTTAGGGTCATGAGTTCAAGCCCTGCTCTGGGCTCCATGCTGAGTGTGGAGCCTACTTTAAAAAAAAAAAAAAAATCTAAAAACAAAATATTCTGCCATTGCGGAAAACCTCTCCAGAAAACTATAAGAAGGGCGCCGGGGTGGCTCAGTGGGTTAAAGCCTCTGCCTTCGGCTCAGGTCATGATCTCAGGGTCCTGGGATAGAGGCCTGGATCAGGCTCTCTGCTCAGCAGGGAACCTGCTTCCTCCTCTCTCTCTCTCTGCCTGCCTCTCTGCCTACTTGTGATTTCTGTCTGTCAAATAAATAAATAAAAATCTTTATTAAAAAAAAAGAAAAAGAAAAGTATAAGAAAAAGAAAAGGGTTTTTGTTTTTTAATATGATGTGTGTCAGAGGTCACCCACTAAAGAGACAGAAGGAAATCCCACCCTTTTCTGTAAGCAGGCAGATAAAACCCCTTAGATGCACAAAATGACTGATCCTCACGGAAGAGAAACTGCAGGACCATTGTCACACAGTTCTTTCTAAATGCAACCTGGAATTGGGATAGCCAACTGTGTTAGCTAATTGCCTTTATCCAAAGGAATAATAAGACTTCTCATATCTTCATGACAGAGGTGGATTTGCCATGTGAGCCAGGCACCTAAATTAGACTCCTACCCTTTCATGGGGAGTGAGAGATAGGGGCACGAGGGACTTTGATGATTGCATTTCAAAGCAATGGCTTCCATAATCCTTGAAAAAGGCATTCAGGGGTGGTAAAGTTGGCAAGAGGCTTATTTTGTGTTTTAAAAAGATTTATATACATTTCAAAGAGACAAAGAACTTAGAAGTTTTCTAAAGAAACACACTTTCAGAAAAGGAGGGGGGAGCCTTTTCTAGGACAGGGAAAATTAAGCCTCTTATTTTAAATTGTATTTGCCATCGCACCTGTGTGTGCATCTTTCTTCTTCCTTGGCCTTCCCTTTACTTATACTGCCCCATTCTGCTTTGGAGCTGTGGAAGGTGGAAGGATCATCTCTACCTGCATTGTATAACATCCATTTTCTGTGTTACATTTCAAATGTTTTGGTGGATTTCCAAAGCTATATCCAAGACTGGCAAGCCACACGGCTTCAGGGGTCAACATGCAAGTGGCCCGCAGTGCAAACATGGTCCCTGGAGTTGTGCTGAGCAGAGGCCCCGTCTGCCTTCACAATACCCTACCTAGCCCTCATGATAGCACCTTCAGAGCTGTTACCTCATGTCAGTCTTTTAATCATATAGAGTAGATGAGAAAAAAAATTACTTAGCAAGATCACATAACTAGCCAGTTAAAATGCAGATCCTCTCACTCCCAAACGCGTGCTCTTGTCATCAGAACACACTGCTCTGAGTGTGCAACAGTTTGGGTTGTGGCTGTGGATCAGAGCAAGCCTCGAAACATGTACTTGAAACTGACCATCATGAACTATGTGTCCTAAGCCTTTGCACTAAGTGCCATACCCTCTTGCCACCCTTGGATTTTGCTTGCCTTCTTAGAAACTCACTGACAAGAGGAATGTTATACAGATTGAGCTCGAATGCTCACAGTTTAGCAAAAGACATGACAAGGAAAATCAACAATTACTTTTATTGAATTTTATTAAATGCCACAGGGACATAGGAAAATGAACTTCCCAGAGGATATGTCCAGATGAATCTGGACACCTGAGGAAAGGTCTAACAGGGGAAGAATAGTGTGGAGTATTAGAAGCAGCAGCAATGGGACACTAATACACTAGATAGAGAGATAAATATGTTCAAAGGCAGAAACAGAATATCATAGTATCTTCAAAAACTACACCTTGGAGGGGGACAAGATGGCGGGGGAGTAGGAGGAGGTGCCTTTTCAGCCGGTACCCCAAAGTGAGCTGATTACCTACCAAAGAACTCCATTCACCCATGAAATCAGCCTGAGATCAGAATTATACACGTCTGGATCTCTACAGGGGCAGAAGACGCCAGTGGGCCTCGGAGTGGGAACAGCGACTGATAAGGGAAGATAAACAAAAGGGGGAGGGAGCCACCAGAGGTGACCAGGTGGAAAGTAATACCCCAATAGGAGTGAGAGTGCCCTGCGTCGGGACCAGCATTAACTTGGAGACTGGTTGAAAGCACTCCAAAAGAGCAAAGGATCGCGGGGGGAAATTGTGGGAATTGGGGTGGCTAGGGACAGGGGCTTAAGTCAGAGACTTAAGGCAGAGACAGTGCGGCGGAGAAACCAGGTCTTGGTCCCTAAGCCGCCAGCGTGCCCGAGAATGCATGGGTTCTACCTCCTGTGAGGGGATGGGAGCCACGCAGGTCTGCAGAACTCGCGAGCCCTACCACAAAGCTTGAGATAGGCGCACACGTCCCTCATGCTTCCCTGAGAGAGTTAAAAAGGCCGGGCCAGAGCTCTTTGACCCACGCCATTGTTTCCAAAGCCTAAGCCGTGCGCCCCAAACTCTCCCCTGACAGAGGTGCACAAAAGCCCAGCCTGGTGCTTTCGGACCTGTGCCCCATTCTCAGTGCCTGAGACGCGCGCACAACCATAGACCCCCTGAAAGAGGTACGCGCAAGCCAGGCACTCAGACCCAGCAAGACCAGGCATTCCCAGCCCGGGCCAGTGGGAAAATCTCAGTGTGCGATTGCTGCTTGGAACCTCTCTGACAGTCGGGAGCTCCCAGACAGCCGCCACTGCCTTGGCTTTGGGTACAAGCAAAAGATCCTGCACCCCCAGGGTCTGCAAATTGGAACCTGCTCTGCCAGCGGCCAAGGGGGAACTTACTTAGGCTCTGCACCCAGACTGAGGCCTCTCTCTGAGAGGGAGATCAGGGTGCGGTTTGTTTTCCTCTAAAACTACAAAAACCATCAAAAGCAGTCAAGGTGAGAGAAAAAAAAAAAGTGAACAAACATAAAAACCGCCAGAGAACAAAGGCCTGAAAAAAACAGTTTCCTCAGAGCCCACCCCCTTGAGGGGGGCGAGAGGACATAACTCAGGAAACATCGTTGACTGACAACCCACGTGGCAGGCTCCTCCCCCAGAAAACAAACCAAGAAAGAAAAAAAAAAAGAGAAAGAGAAAAAAAAGGACTACAAGAGAACAACAACTACTTCATAGGAAAACTTTTATTGTTCACTCGTTCCCACTATTCTGGTTCTGTTTTTTTTTTTTTTTTTTTTAACACATAGGTAATTTTTTTTTAACCTATTTACCTACCATCACAGCGAGCTGTACAGTACATTAAATTCCATAATACCCTTCTAACCTGAACTTTTTGATACATACACCTATGGGGTTTTTATGCATTTTTATTTTTTGAATTCTTTTTTTAAAAATTTTAGTTTAGTTTAGTCTAGTTTATTCTTTTTTATTTTTATCCTCTAATATTCATATAGAGTTAAACTTCAAAGTAATCCCCTTTCCCCAATCAATACTACCCCTATAGGTAAACCAACTTTTAACCCCCTTTATCTTAGGAAAGTTGAGTCCTTTAACAAAGATATCAAGATACATCCAGGAAGAATCAAAACAACCTTCCTCGCACACACTGAGAATTTCTAAGAACTCTCCC
Source organism: Mustela nigripes (assembly GCF_022355385.1). Taxonomy (NCBI): domain Eukaryota; kingdom Metazoa; phylum Chordata; class Mammalia; order Carnivora; family Mustelidae; genus Mustela; species Mustela nigripes. The sequence continues at coordinate 89,401,743 of NC_081562.1, read as the reverse complement.
ATCTTCTTCTTCCACCAGGGTTTCTGTGTTTTTGTGTTTGTCCTGATAGCATATGAATCTTACAATTGGGGTTCTTTTTGACGAGGTTCTTCCTTTATTTGCATATATATTTTTTTTCTCTTGTCATATACTTGTATCAGTCTTTTTGTCTCTTTTTGTTTGTCTACTTCATAAATCTTACCTTGGGGCCCATCTGGGCTGAACCTTCTCTTTCATCTTCCCCTTCTTTCCTGTCTCTCTCTCTCTTTTTTTTCTTTTCTTTTTCTTTTTCTTTTTTTCTCTCTTGTTTGGGTGGGGAATCCTGATTGCTCAGAAGTGTTCCGGGGTGCACCTTGACTGCTACATCTGTTGAGTCATCTCCCACCAAAATGACTAGGAGGAGGAATGCCCAACAGAAGAAAATTACAGAGGATGGACCTTCTGCAACAGAGCTAACAGCTATCAACATAGACAATATGTCGGAAAGAGAATTCAGGCTAACAATTATCCAGGCAATAGCAAGGTTGGAGAAAGCCATGGATGACCAAACGGAATTGATTAGGGCTGAGCTGAAAGCGACCAGAGATGATGTTCACAATGTTAGGGTGGAGCTTAAAGCTACCAGGGAGGAGGTTCGCAATGCACTCAATGAGTTCCAATCTAATCTAAACTCTCTCAAAGCTAGGGTAACTGAGACAGAAGATAGAATTAGTGATCTGGAGGACAAACAGATAGAGAGAAAGGATCAGGAGGAAGCCTGTAACAAACAGCTAAGAAACCACGAAAACAAAATCAGGGAAATAAATGATGTCATGAAGCGTTCCAACGTCAGAATTATTGGAATCCCTGAAGGGGAAGAGAAAGAAAGAAATCTAGAAGATATAGTGGAACAAGTCCTTCATGAAAATTTGTGCAATCTCGCGAATGGAACCAGCATTCATGACTAGAGGCTGAACGGTCTCCACCCAAGATTATATATTCCAAAAAAAAATCACAACATCTGATAGTCAAAATGAGGAATTATAATTGTAGGTATAATCTCTTGAAAGCCGCCAGGGCAAAGAGGCTCCTTACTTACAGAGGGAAGCCCATCAGAATAACGTCAGACCTGTCCACAGAGACCTGGCAAGCCACAAAAGGCTGGCAAGATATATTCAGGGCACTAAATGAGAAGAACATGCCGCCAAGAATACATTATCCAGCAAGACTGACATTCAAAATGGTTGGAGAGATAAAGAGTTTCCAAGACCAGATAGGCTTAAAGACTATGCAACCACCAAGCCAACACTGCTGGAAATATTAAGGGGGGTTCTATAAAAGAGGGAAAATCCTAAGAATAGCATTGAACAGAAATATAGAGACAATCTACAGAAAGAAAGACTTCAAAGGTAACTCGATGTCAATAAAAACGTATCTATCAATAATCACTCTCAATGTGAATGGCCTAAATGCGCCCATAAAATGGCACAGGGTTGCAGATTGAATAAAACGACAGGCCCCATCCATATGTTGTCTACAAGAGACCCATTTTGAACCTAAAGATACACCCAGACTGAAAGTGAAGGGATGGAGAAGCATCTTTCATGCCAATGGGCCTCAAAAGAAGGCTGGGGTAACAATTCTCATATCAGATAAATTAGACTTTAAACTAAAGACTGTAGTCAGAGATACAGAAGGACACTACGTAATCCTTAAAGGGACTATCCACCAAGATGATCTAACAATTGTAAATATCTATGCTCCCAATATGGGAGCAGCCAATTACATAAGAAAACTGTTAATCAAGATAAAGAGTCATATTGATATGAATACACTAAGCGTTGGAGATCTTAACAGGACTCTCTCATAAATAGACAGATCATCAAAGCAGAAAATCAATAAAGAAACAAGAGCATTGAATGACACATAGGACCAGATGGACCTCATAGATATATACAGAATATTCCACCCTAAAACAACAGAATACTCATTCTTCTCAAGTGCACACGGAACCTTCTCCAGAATAGACCACATACTGGGTCACAAATCAGGACTCAACCGATACCAAAAGACTGAGATGATTTCCTGCATATTCTCAGATCACAATGCTTTGAAACTGGAGCTCAATCACAAGGAAAAGTTCTGAAGGAACTCAAACACCTGGAAGCTAAAGACCATCTTGCTTAAGAATGCTTGGATCAACCAGGAGGTCAAAGAAGAGCTGAAACAATTCATGGAAACCAATGAGGATGAAGACACTTCGGTCCAAACCTATGGGATACAGCAAAGGCAGTCCTAAGGGGGAAATACATACCCATCCAAGCCTCCCTCAAAAAAATAGAAAAACCCAGAATACATCAGCTGTCTCTACACCTTAAAAAACTGGAGAATCAACAACAAATCAAACCAACTCCACACATAAGAAGGGAAATCATCAAGATTACAACTGAGATCAATGAGGTAGAAACCAGAGATACAGTAGAATGTATCAATGAAAATAGAAGCTGGTTTTTTGAAAGAATCAATAAGATCGATAAACCACTGGAGACACTAATCCAAAAGGAAAGAGAGAAAGCCCAAATTCATAAAATTATAAATGAAAAGGGAGAGATCACAACTAGTACCAAGGAAGTAGAAACAATCATAAGAAGTTATTATCAAATGGAAAAATGTTCGATGCTCCTGGATTGGAAGAATAAATATTGTGAAAATGTCTATGCTACCTAAAGCAATTTACACATTTAATGCAAATCCTATCAAAGTACCATCCATCTTTTTCAAAGAAATGGAACAAATAATTCTAAAATTTATATGGAACCAGAAAAGACCTCGAATAGCCAAAGGGATATTGAAAAAGAAAGCCAACGTTGGTGGCATCACAATTCCGGACTTCAAGCTCTATTACAAAGCTGTCATCATCAAGACAGCATGGTACTGGCACAAAAACAGACACATAGATCAATGGAACAGAATAGAGAGCCCAGAAATAGACCCTCAAATCTATGGTCAACTAATCTTCGACAAAGCAGGAAAGAATGTCCAATGGAAAAAAGACAGCCTTTTCAATAAATGGTGCTGGGAAAATTGGACAGCCACATGCAGAAAAATGAAATTGGACCATTTCCTTACACCACACACAAAAATAGACTCAAAATGGATGAAGGACCTCAATGTACGAAAGGAATCCATCAAAATCCTTGAGGAGAACACGGGCAGCAACCTCTTCGACCTCTGCCGCAGCAACATCTTCCTAGGAACAACGCAAAAGGCAAGGGAAGCAAGGGAAAAAATGAACTACTGGGATTTCATCAAGATCAAAAGCTTTTGCACAGCAAAGGAAACAGTTAACAAAATCAAAAGACAACTGACAGAATGGGAGAAGATATTTGCAAACGACATATCAGATAAAGGACTAGTGTCCAGAATCTATAAAGAACTTAGCAAACTCAACACCCAAAGAACAAATAATCCAATCAAGAAATGGGCAGAAGACATGAACAGACATTTCTGCAAAGAAGACATCCAGATGGCCAACAGACACATGAAAAAGTGCTCCATATCACTCGGCATCAGGGAAATACAAATCAAAACCACAATGAGATATCACCTCACACCAGTCAGAATGGCTAAAATCAACAAGTCAGGAAATGACAGATGCTGGCGAGGATGCGGAGAAAGGGGAACCCTCCTACACTGTTGGTGGGAATGCAAGCTGGTGCAGCCACTCTGGAAAGCAGCATGGAGGTTCCTCAAAATGTTGAAAATAGAACTGCCCTATGACCCAGCAATTTCATTACTGGGTATTTGCCCTAAAGATACAAACGTAGTGATCCAAAGGGGCACGTGCACCCGAATGTTTATAGCAGCAATGTCCACAATAGCCAAACTATGGAAAGAACCTAGATGTCCATCAACAGATGAATGGGTCAAGAAGAGGTGGTATATATACACAATGGAATACTATGCAGCCATCAAAGAAATGAAATCTTGCCATTTGCGACAACATGGATGGAACTAGAGCATATCATGCTTAGCGAAATAAGTCAAGCAGAGAAAGACAACTATCATATGATCTCCCTGATATGAGGAAGTGGTGATGCAACATGGGGGCTTAAGTGGGTAGGAGAAGAATCAATGAAACAAGATGGGATTGGGAGGGAGACAAACCATAAGTGACTCTTAATCTCACAAAACAAACTGAGGGTTGCTGGGGGAGGGGGGTTGGGAGAAGGGGGTGGGATTATGGACATTGGGGAGGGTATGTACTTGGGTGAGTGCTGTGAAGTGTGTAAACCTGGTGATTCACAGACCTGTACCCCTGGGGATAAAAATATATGTTTATAAAAAATTAAATATAAAAAAGAAAAAAATAGAAGTTATTATCAACAGTTATATGCCAAAAGCTTAGTAACCTAAATGAAATGGATGCATTCCTGGAAAACTATAAACTCCCAAAATTGAACCAGGAAGAAATCGACAACCTGATAGACTGATATCTAGTAACGAGTTTGAAGCAGTGATCAAAAACCTCCCAATAAACAAGAGCCCAGGACCTGACATATTCCCTCAAGAATTCTACCAAACTTTCAAAGAAGAAATAGCACCTATTCTCTTGAAGCTGTTTCACAAAATTGAAGCAGAAGGAAAGCTTCCTGACTCTTTCTATGAAGCCAGCATTACCCTGATCCCCAAACCAGCCAAAGACCCTACCTAAAAGGAGAACTTCAGACCAATATCACTGATGAATATGGATGCTATGATTCTCAACAAGATCCTAGCCAACAGGATCCAACAGCACATTAAAAAGATTATCCACTGTCCATTATCACCACTGCTATTCAACATAGTACTAGAGGTCCTAGCCTCAGCAATCAGACAACAAAAGGAAATTAAAGGCATCCAAATCGGCAAAGAAGAAGTCAAATTATCACTCTTCGCAGATGATATGATACTATATGTGGAAAATCCAAAAGACTCCACTCCAAAACTGCTAGAACTTATACAGGAATTCAGTAAAGTGTCAGGATATAAAATCAATGCACAGAAATCAGTTGCATTTCTCTACACCAACAGCAAGACAGAAGAAAGAGATATTAAGGAGTCAATCCCATTTACAATTGCATCCAAAACCATAAGATACCTAGGAATAAACCTAACCAAAGAGACACAGAATCTATACTCAGAAAACTATAAAGTACTCATGAAAGAAATTGAGGAAGACACAAAGAAATGGAAAAATGTTCCATGCTCCTGGATTGGAAGAATAAATATTGTGAAAATGTCTATGCTACCTAAAGCAATCTACACATTTAACGCAATTCCTATCAAAGTACCATCCATCTTTTTCAAAGAAATGGAACAAATAATTCTAAAATTTATATGGAACCAGAAAAGACCTCGAATAGCCAAAGGGATATTGAAAAAGAAAGCCAACGTTGGTGGCATCACAATTCCGGACTTCAAGCTCTATTACAAAGCTGTCATCATCAAGACAGCATGGTACTGGCACAAAAACAGACACATAGA
>NC_081562.1:89394785-89396159 GCF_022355385.1 Mustela nigripes | reverse complement strand
CAAAGGGATATTGAAAAAGAAAGCCAACGTTGGTGGCATCACAATTCTGGACTTCAAGTCTATTACAAAGCTGTCATCATCAAGACAGCATGGTACTGGCACAAAAACAGACACATAGATCAATGGAAAATAATAGAAAGCCCAGAAATAGACCCTCAACTCTACAGTCAACTAATCTTCAACAAAGCAGGAAAGAATGTCCAATGGAAAAAAGACAGCCTCTTCAATAAATGGTGTTGGGAAAATTGGACAGCCACATGCGGCAAAATGAAATTGGACCATTTCCTTACACCACACACAAAAATAGACTCAAAATGGATGAAGGACCTCAATGTGCGAAGGAATCCATCAAAATCCTTGAGGAGAACACAGGCAGCAACCTCTTTGACCTCAGCCGCAGCAACATCTTCCTAGGAACATCGCCAAAGGCAAGGGAAGCAAGGGCAAAAATGAACTATTGGGATTTCATCAAGATCAAAAGCTTTTGCACAGCAAAGGAAACAGTTAACAAAATCAAAAGACAACTGACAGACTGGGAGAAGATACTTGCAAACGACATATCAGATAAAGGACTAGTGTCCAAAATCTATAAAGAACTTAGCAAACTCAACACCCAGAGAACAAATAATCCAATCAAGAAATGGGCAGAGGACATGAGCAGACATTTCTGCAAAGAAGACATCCAGATGGCCAACAGACACATGAAAAAGTGCTCCATATCACTCGGCATCAGGGAAATACAAATCAAAACCACAATGAGATATCACCTCACACCAGTCAGAATGGCTAAAATCAACAAGTCAGGAAATGACAGATGCTGGCGAGGATGCGGAGAAAGGGGAACCCTCCTACACTGTTGGTGGGAATGCAAGCTGGTGCAGCCACTCTGGAAAGCAGCATGGAGGTTCCTCAAAATGTTGAAAATAGAACTGCCCTATGACCCAGCAATTGCACTACTGGGTATTTGCCCTAAAGATACAAACGTAGTGATCCAAAGGGGCACGTGCACCCGAATGTTTATAGCAGCAATGTCCACAATAGCCAAACTATGGAAAGAACCTAGATGTCCATCAACAGATGAATGGGTCAAGAAGAGGTGGTATATATACACAATGGAATACTATGCAGCCATCAAAGAAATGAAATCTTGCCATTTGCGACAACATGGATGGAACTAGAGCATATCATGCTTAGCGAAATAAGTCAAGCAGAGAAAGACAACTATCATATGATCTCCCTGATATGAGGAAGTGGTGATGCAACATGGGGGCTTAAGTGGGTAGGAGAAGAATCAATGAAACAAGATGGGATTGGGAGGGAGACAAACCATAAGTGACTCTTAATCTCACAAAACAAACTGAGGGTTGCTGGGGG
>NC_081562.1:89378564-89394775 GCF_022355385.1 Mustela nigripes | reverse complement strand
GAGGGCGGTTGGGAGAAGGGGGTGGGATTATGGACATTGAGGAGGGTATGTGCTTGGGTGAGTGCTGTGAAGGGTGTAAACCTGGTGATTCACAGACCTGTACCCCTGGGGATAAAAATATATGTTTATAAAAAAAATTAATAAAAAAAAAAAGATTATCCACCATGATCAGGTGGGATTCATTCCTGGGCTACAAGGATGGTTCAACATTCGCAAATCAATCAATGTGATACAACAAATCAATATGAGAAGAGAGAAGAACCACATGGTCCTCTCAATTGATGCAGAAAAAGCATTTGACAAAATCCAGCATCCGTTCCTGATTAAAACGCTTCAAAGCATAGGGATAAAGGGAACATTCCTTAACCACATAAAATCTATCTATGAAAGACCCACAGCACATATTATCCTCAATGGGAAAAAGCTTGCAGCCTTCCTGTTGAGATCAGGAACAAGACAAGGATGCCCACTTTCACCACTCTCATTCAACAAAGTATTAGAAGTCCTAACAACAGCAATCAGAAAACAAAGAGAAATAAAATGTATCCAAATTGGCAATGAAGAAGCCAAACTCTCTCTATTCGCAGATGACATGATTCTTTTATATGGAAAACCCAAAAGACTCCACCCCCAAACTACTAGAACTCATACAGCAATTCAGCAACGTGGCAGGATACAAAGTCAATATGCAGAAATCAGTGGCTTTCTTATACACTAACAATGAAAATACAGAAAGGGAAATTAGAGAATCGATTCCATTTACTATAGCACCAAGAACCATAAGATACCTGGGAATAAACCTAACCAAAGAGGTAAAGGAACTGTACTTGAGGAACTACAGAACACTCATGAAAAAAAATTGAAGGAGACACAAAAAGATGGAAGACCATTCCATGCTCTTGGATCGGAAGAATAAACATTGTTAAAATGTCTATACTGCCTATGGCAATCTATACTTTTAATGCCATTCTGATCAAAATTCCACCGGTATTCTTCAAAGAGCTGGAGAAAATAATCCTAAAATTTGTATGGAATCAGAAGAGACCCTGAATCGGTAAGGAAATGTTGAAAAACAAAAATAAAACTGGGGGCATCATGTTACCTGATTTCAAGCTTTATTGCAAAGCTGTGATCACCAAGACAGCATGGTACTGGCATTAAAACAGACACATAGACCAGTGGAACAGAGTAGAGCACCCAGATATGGACCCTCATCTCTATGGTCAATTAATCTTCGACAAAATAGGAAAAAACATTCATCTGTTGATGGACATCTAGGTTCTTTCCATAGTTTGGCTATTGTGGACATTGCTGCTATAAACATTCGGGTGCATGTGTCCCTTTGGATCACTACATTTGTATCTTTAGGGTAAATACCCAATAGTGCAATTGCTGGGTCATAGGGCAGTTCTATTTTCAACATTTTGAGGAACGGGGAGGGGTTTGGGAGAAGGGGGTGGGATTATGGACATTGGGGAGGGTATGTGATTTGGTGAGTGCTGTGAAGGGTGTAAACCTGGTGATTCACAGACCTGTACCCCTGGGGATAAAAATATATGTTTATAAAAATAAAAAATTTAAAAAAAAAAAATAGGAAAAAACATACACTGGAAAAAAGACAAGTCTCTTCAATAAATGGTGCAGGGAAAATTGGACAGCTCTATGTAGAAGAATGAAACTCGACCATTCTCTTACACCATACACAAAGATAAACAAAATGGATAAAAGACCTCAATGTGAGACAGGAATTCATCAGAATCCTAGAGGAGAACATAGGCAGTAATCTCTTCAATATCAGCCACAGCAACTTCTTTCAAGATATGTCTCCAAAGGCAAAGGAAACAAAAGCGAAAATAAACTTTGGGACTTCATCAAAATCAAAAGCTTCTGCACAGCAAAGAAAACAGTCAAAAAAACAAAGAGGCAACCCACGGAATAGGAGAAGATATTTGCAAATGACAGTACAGACAAAAGGTTGATATCCAGGATCTACAATGAACTCCTCAAACTCAACACACACGAAAAAGGCAAACATATCAAAAGATGGGCAGAAGATATGAACAGACACTTCTCCAATCAAGACATACAAATGGCTATCAGACACGTGAAAAAATGTTCATCATCACTAGCACTCAGGGAGATTCCAATTAAAACTACATTGAGATATCACCTTACACCAGTTAGAATGGCCAAAATTAACAAAACAGGAAACAACATGTGTTGGAGAGGATGTGGAGAAAGGGGAACCTTCTTCCACTGTTGGTGGGAATGCAAGTTGGTGCAGCCTCTTTGGAGAACAGTGTGGAGATTCCTCAAGAAATTAAAAATAGAACTTCCCTATGACCCTGCCATTGCACTCCTGGGTATTTACCCCAAAGATACAGATGTCGTGAAAAGAAGGGCCATTTGTACCCCAATGTTTATAGCAGCTATGGCCACGGTCACCAGACTGTGGAAAGAACTAAGATGCCCTTCAATGGATGAATGGATAAGGAAGATGTGGTCCATATACACTATGGAGTATTATGCCTCCATCAGAAAGGATGAATACCGCACTTTTGTAGCAACATGGATGGGACTGGAAGAGATTATGCTGAGTGAAATAAGTCAAGCAGAGAGAGTCAATTATCATATGATTTCACTTATTTGTGGAGCATAACTAATATCATGGAGGACAAGGGGTGTTGGAGAGGAGAAGGGAGTTGGGGTAAATTGGAAGGGGAGGTGAATCATGAGAGACTATGGACTCTGAAAAACAATCCGAGGGGTTTGAAGTGGCAGGGGGTTGGGAGGTTGGGGTACCAGGTGGTGGGTATGATAGAGGGCACGCATTGCATGCAGCACTGGGTGTGGTGAAAAAATAATGAATATTGTTTTTCTGAAAATAAATTAATTAATTTAATAAAAATAAATAAATAAAATTTTTAAAAAACAGGCATTAAAACTGTTGTTACCTGAAATGGGGTGTGGAGGGATAGGACAGCCGTTGTTTAAAGAACAAACTTACAATGAGGAGGGAAAGAACACCCCAGAGATCCCTTCCTTCATTTGGTTGAGTCTCTGAAGCACAAGAGCCACTCTGCTTGCCAAGACATGCTCATCAAGTAGATCAAGAATTGCAGTGGGAATTCCTGAGAAGGTGCTCTGCACTCTTAGGCAAGGGGATGTCCTGGTCTTAGGTAACCTCACTTCTGCCATGAGGCACTTACTTGTCAAACCATGGTGGAGAGTTAACTTTTTTTTTAAGATTTTATTTTTATTTATTTGACAGAGAGAGACACAGAGAAAGGGAACTCAAGTTGGGGCAGTGGAAGAGTAAGAATCAGGCTCCCTGCTGAGCAAGGAGCCCAATGTGGGGCTCAATCCCAGGACCCCAAGATCATGACCTGAGCCGAAGGCAGCTGCTCAATGACTGAGCCACCCAGGCATCCCAAGAATTAACATTTTTAAAAAATCAAAACAAAACATATTCTGAAGGAATAGAAACAGAAACGTTAAAACAAAAAAAGTGAGAGGGAACATAGCCAGAAAGTAAATGGGCTCTGGGGTTATACCCAGCATGGAATAAACCCCAGCAGTCCAGCCAGCTACTCACAGGCTCTCAACAGAACCAGAAGCAAACTGAAAAGGCTTACCTAGGGCATGGTTCTGTATCAAGACCCTTCTGTATGCCTTCCACCATGCTGTCAGTGCCAAGGCATGGAGACCCAAAATATGGGAGTGAAGGGGATAACTATTTTGCCAAAGAAAGAAAACTACTAAGTTTAAGGTCCACTTGGTACTTAGAAACAACACAGTAGATGAAAAGGAGGAATTTTAATATAAAGAATACTGAATTTTAATTCATGGGTAACTCTAAGGAACCTCCATGTGGAACCCCAGGGCTGAGGGAGAAGATTCAAGGAAGGGCAATGGTGGGATGGGGCCTTCTCTCTGAAACTGGTGGTCAGAACTGTCAAGATGATGGAGTTCAACCCACCACATAGCAGAGATATTCGCTGATTTTCCCAGACTGAAACTGATCTGTAGTTATTGAGCCAGCAGGGAACAACCATTCCTCCTTCCACTTGGGGTGCAGGGGTGGTAGGGAGGAAGACAATCAGCAACCCATGGCCTAAATGGGCAGAGAAGGTAGCAGTTCAGGTGAAGGTGGGCCACGTGGGGTCTGCAGAGAGAGATGTGGTTCAGTGGGAAACCCTAGGCCACTAGCAGGGCCTGTTGAGTGAATTGGGACTGGTGCAGAAAAGGGCTTTTGGGATGCTAGGTCCCAGGTCAAGAGAGTTCTAGACAGATTAGTTCCAGTCCACACCCAGCTGCCAGTGCCCCAGGACTGCAAATGCTGGCCACAAGGTTGGGGCAGGACTTACCATACATTCCCACACCCACATTGCTGACCACCATGCAGCTGCTACAAACCACAGGAAGCCCCTTCCTCCTCCAATCTCTCTCCAGTGCCCTCTACTGAGAAAGTGAACATTGCCATCACTGTAAAGGGTAAATGTTGAATGAGTCCTCTGCACATGGCAGAGCATATGCTGAAGGGCACATTTGGAACTCAAGCTCAGTAAATTGACCACTGACACAACAGGACACATAAAAACCCAAAGAAGGTCCATCTGTACCCCAAGGTTTATAGCAGCAACGGCCACGGTCGCCAAACTATGGAAAGAACTAAGATGCCCTTCAACGGACGAATGGATAAGGAAGATGTGGTACCAGGTGGTGGGTATGATAGAGGGCACGCATTGCATGCAGCACTGGGTGTGGTGAAAAAATAATGAATACTGTTTTTCTGAAAATAAATAAATTAATTGGGAAAAAAATCCAAATGACTCTGAGCCCAGGATTCTCAGGTGCAGGAGCAAGACCCCAAGTCCCCCACCAAGGATCCATCAGCACAGCTCAACCCTCATTTGTCATCCGATCAGCTTCCTCACTAAACTGACATGATGGGAATTTTGATGACATTGTAATGCTTCTAATGGTATGTATCAAATAGTATTTTTAGGAGCATCTAAAAATTGAGTTATAACACATAAATACTGAAAATGTGCTCACATATAAACAAAATTTTCACTAAGAAAAATGGCATTATATAGATCATTCCCAAACCTTCAATTTTGTACATTTATTTGGCATCTGTCAAATTCTATTTAAATATACTTTATTTGAAACCAAACTTACAGGTATATGTATATATACACATATGTATCAGCCAACATAGCCAATTTACATGTGCCTCAGGATATTTGTTCTTACTAAGGTAATAAGGAGATATCTATGTATCCTAAAAAAGTCAAATCCGTAATGCATCCCCAAAACTTTTAACTACTACCCTTCCACAAAACTTAATATTTTCATAATTCTCATTATAAAAATTAAAATAGAAGTATGTGTAAGAAGTAAAAGTAAGTTACCAGACCTTCTAACACAATGAGATAACTGCTGTTATTACTTTGGTAATGACACATGTCCTAAACCTTTATATGCGTATGTGATCACGTGCTTCTCCATGCCTAGGATCCCATACTATCACTGTTCCCACCACTAAAAAGTAAATGTTAAATGAGTTTGTCCATGTGCTCATTCTCATATGCAAATGTCTCTACAAATGTTTGTCTGTATTTGCTTGTGTCTTACAAAATGGTTTTCTAAAAATGGCATTATATTCCAGATCCTTCTCTCTTTGTTGTACAACCAACACTACTTCCTAGAAATCCAAGTCAGCCACTGCATATCTACAGTTTCCTTCTCACTGGCTTTCCTATATCATCACTTACTCTCCCTGTTGATTGGAATCCAGGTCATTTCTAGTGTTTTGCTGCTATGAGTCATGAAGCCATTCATATCCTTTCAACTGTGTCCTTACATATAAAAGTTGCTATAAGTCTCTGGAGGGTTTTTAATAAAATCATATGTACCATTTAAATTGAATGGATATATTAAAATTTTTTCCCAGAGGACGCTGAAAACTAATACTGACAGATAGAGTATAGGAACATGTTTTTCCTACCCTCTCTGGCAGCACTAACTGCTGTCCAGATTTAACTCTACGTATCTGATACGTCAGAAGCAATATTTATCTTGCTTATTTGCATTTCCTGATGATAGCATGCTTGAGCATACTGATTTGTTGTCCACTTGAACTTTCACTCTCAAGTTTTGCCCAGTAATATCTGTTAGTGCTCTGTCTTCTGTTCCTATCACTTATGGACTTATTCCACATAAGTAATATTAACATTTTCATCTTTCCTAAAATCACAAAAGTTTTGAACCTAACACACATATGTCTCATTTTATTCACAAAATACTTCTAGATGTTTTAATTCAAGGAGTGCTTTCATATTTGTTATAATTTTTGTATTAGACAACTTGAGAAACATAGAGTGGTGTCATCTTAAATTTCCAACACCTTAGTACTCCTGCACACAGAGATCACAACTCTTTAATCCCTGATTTTCCCAGTGATCACAAACCTGGCCCCAGTTACCAATACTGTATTTGGAAGGGAAACATGTTCTGAGATGAAACTAGAAAAGCAGCCTCATTCTGAAGACAGGCCCTAGAGAGAAGCATCAAGGTCTCATTCTAAAACCAGACCTCTTTCACCCCACCCTACACTGCACAGAAGATGGAAGCCTCTACAGTCAACCTGGGCTGCCACGGGCAAGGACACATAACTGGGTCTCAACAAAACAAGAGTTTAACAAGACACAAATTAATGAGGGCTGAAGAGAAGTCCTAGGGATCCCCAGTAGAATTGGGAGTTAGCACCAAAGGGAACATCTTGTCCCATTCTAACCTCAAGGAGCTGAGGTGCATGCACTGCACCAGCCACTTTCCAGTGTTAGAATTCTGAAAGTGCACCAAACACCAGATACAGACACAGCTTGTTTCTACTCTGTTCGATAACTGTTACTGTCGTCATACATTATTGCCATTCAGTTTCAACCTCAACATCGCCTCTTCAGGCGCATCTCTGATGGCTTCCAAACCGAAGTACCCCTCAGCCACAGTCACATAACTTGATTCTATTCCCATGATAATATTTATCACTACATGATATTTTCTTGGCTCTTTGTGTCTTTGCTGTTTCTTTGTCTGGTTTTCTGCCTCCACTCTCAATAAATCAGATCTAAGGGGAACAAAAGTTTGCTTCATTCAGTACTATTCCATGGGACTTAAGAGAGTGCCAACAACTTCATAAGCTCCTGAGAAACGTGAGCTAGGAACATATAAATGAATGCAACAGAATTCATGTAATAAGCACCAAACAGAGAGAGGATTTTTCTTAAAAGATCAGGGAATGAGTATACTATGAAAAATAAGGACAGCAAATGTGGATGACATCTTGGAAATCAGAGTCTATGAGTTACAATATAAAATAGACAACACTTGGACAGGCAGCAATCCCATAAACAAAATTAACTATGAGAGAATTCCAATGATATTTAGCTATATAGGTCCTTTATTGTCTCAAATTTCTATAATCCAAGAAATCTGGATATAGAGAGAGTTACATGAAGAGCAACATGCATGTACGGAGGAAGATACAACTTCCACACACTTAGGTGCAGCACAGACATCACTTAGCTGTACATGAACACCTCAAAAGCACTTCCTGTAATGAAAATCCAGAGAAGGTCTTTCCAGAATTTCTGAGTGTCCTTGTTTATTATTTTACTGAAGATCTCTCCTATGCACAAATTCTTCCCAACATTGGCTTTTTGTGATTAACAAAATGAATTTCCAAATATTCCTCCAGTTCCTCTTCATTTCCCAATCCAGGCTCATCTTACTCACAGTTTATATCGGTTCCTACCACTACCCATTGTCATCCCATTAAGTGTGAATGGCTGCTCCATGCTGGACAACCCAGAGCAAACTAAAATGCTCTCCTGTGAAGCTAAACATTCACAGGAGTGATTATTTTTTTGTTTTTGTTTTTATTCCTGTCTTTCAAGCAATAACTCATTATTACTTCTTCCTTTATTGTATCTTGTATTCTTTTCATTTCTGAAGCTCCTCCTGTTACTCTCTATACTTCTCTCTTGTCTGAATTTCTTTGTCATACTCTGTTAATCTATAGATCCCATCATCCTTTGACTGCACCCAATCTTTTCTAATTAATTGCCTTTGTATTATTTAAGTGTTGCAGACTGTGTAACAACCTCAGGCATCCAAATGATCTTCCTGGAAACCTGAAAAAAATGACACTTTAAGAGTGTCCTGCTGATATCTCAGGGAAACACCTTTCTGAATACAATGTCAGGTGCACCCTGGAATACTTAAAAGAGCCTTCTTTATCTTCTTCTTCACCTCCCGTAATCTTATGCTAGAGTCCAAAGATCTCTGATCATCCCTTTACCCTCCTGGACATCTGACAACACTCATAGTTCCACAGTTTCTTCCTTGGAGTGGTATTACCTGAATATGGTGCCAAGCAGACCTAGAAATGCAATCAAGCCTCCTTCTTCCTGCTCACCTTCCTCCTCCCTGACATTTACCTTCTCAGGCTTGAGCCATCACACTTGCTGCATGTTGAATTTGCACACTGGCAACTGTTTGTTGAAAAGCCTGCTCAGGTTTCTTGGGCTTTGTGGTAATTTTTATCTGGCATTACTGTTCATTTGTTCCATCGTCACCATTGTCCAAAAATAAAACAAAAAGAAAAAGAGTTTTAAACTTTGATGAGAAGAACAGATTCTGAGGTGATAGTAACTCATACCAAAACCTCAAGAATACGTCTTTGAACAGGAAGTTTGTACAGGATCAAGCCCTAACTCTAAAACAGTTTCATTATCGGTGTAGACAACAGATAGATTTTGGAAATCCACTTAAATTAGCCTCATCAGAGTTCACCAACTACCCTGCATGGGACACAATATTCCCTAAGTAGTAATCAAGGGGGGAATGCATAACCTGAAACTAATTATGAGAGAGACTTTTTTTTTTAATCCAAAGGAGGAAATTTGGTATTTTCAAAAATGGGGAGACATATTCTTCATATTATCAGTGCCATAACAGACATTTCCTGTTTAACACGGAAACCCTGTTTGCAAAATAAAGGAGACTAAAATATCAGGTATTTAAATGAATTATGTGAACTTAGATTGTGGAGCTACCACTCCCCAAACTGACCTATTAATTCAATTTTAAATCTATAAAGAAATTAAAAGTTAATGTAGCTTTCTTTTTTAAAAAGTGCATTTTTCAACATTTTTCCTTGTTGACTTTCATCAGTGTGATCAGGATGCAGTAGCTTTACTAGGATGCCTTCTGAACTTGGCACATGCAGATGGAATAGAGGAATGAATACAGAACTATCAGTAAGAGACCTTGGCTCTTGCCTCACCAAGGCTCCAGCCAGTTGCACATCCCTGGGCAAGGCTCTTTCTATTCCTTAGCCTCAGAGTCTTCATCTACTTCCTATAACACCTATAACAGCCTAGCACCCCTCAATCCATAGACCCCTTCCCTGCTATAATTTCTTTCACAGAATCATACTATTTAACATTCTAGGTTTATTTATATAATTTGTTTATTTCTTCTTTCTCCGGAAGACAATGTAAGCTCTATGTGGGAAAGCATTTTTGTCTATCTTCTATCCTCAGGACTAGAAAAGCCCTTGACAGACAACTATTCTATTTGTTAAAGACACATATGGATGAGGACTAAGGATTTGAGATCAGATTATCTCAAATCTTCTGGTCTTAACTGTTTGAATCTTCGATTTGGTCATGAGATAATTTCACCATTTGATCTCATTGCCCCAAGTGAACAGTAAAAATTACTTCTGGGGTGGCTCGAGGCTCAATGATTAAGCAGCCAAGTCTTCATTTGGACTCAGGTCAGGATCTCAGGGTCATGAAATGGAATCTTACCTCAGGTTCTGCGCTGATCATGGAACCTGTATGGGATTCTCTCCCTCCCTCTCTCTCCTTGTAGACCTGATTGTGCTCGCTCTCTCTCTCTCTCTCCCTCCCTCTCTCTCTTTCAAAAAACAAATAAATAAACCTTTAAAAACAAATCACTTCCACCATCTTGTGAGTTTAACAAGACCAACAAAGTTTCAGGTTAGGTGGAAAGAATTTCTGATACATGAAAATAAATCCTATGTTAGCTCTTATGCTAGAAATGGCTCCCAATTTTTCCATTTATGTAAAATTTATCTTCCAATGTATACTAAAATTAGTAGAATACAGAGAACTTCTCTTTCTCTGGAAACCCAAAGTAAGAATTGGCAATTTGAATTAGGCCTTTATTGTGTAAGAACCTATTTTATATTTTTATTTTAGACAGAGGCTTCCATTGAGGTTAAACAATAACTTTGTTGTTGAACCCTTAAACAGTCCCGGCTCCCCTTCCCCCAGGGACTTAAAAACAAGTCCCAGAAACCAGCTCCAGGTAACAAAGCCCAATACAAGGGAGGATAAGGCCAGGTGGAGGTATTCAATCAGTGGGGGCGCATACTGTCTCCTAGCTACCAAGGTGATGGGCTTGTTTCCATGGCTACTGTGGGGTGACTTGTAATTCAATTAGCCACCTGTGTGTGGCCAGGCCCAACCACATGGCCTTTGCTCTATAAAAGTTAGTCTGGAAAGCAGGGAGGGATCATCTGTTTGAAGGTCGGTCTGATTCTTGATGCTTGGCATGAAATAAAGCTTTGCTTCACCTTCGCTTTGTATCAGTCTCGCTCCTTTAATCACGGACCAATTATTGGAGTACCCATTTTGGGGGGGACCTAACAATTGACTCCCTAAAAGAACAGAAGGAGGGAACCCCGAGACCCATTCCCTCTATTTGAGGATCCTAACATTTCAAAAGAAGAAAGAGTACATTCTGCCTGGCAGGAGGTCTTCCTGCCCAGAGCCAAAGAGATGGGTCAAATGATTTTTCTAAATTGTCTGTTGCCCAAAGTGCCTTAAAATTAGATTGGAAGGTCCCAATCTATCCATTAGGAGGATTCACCTAAAGAAAAACATTGTGTAAATATTGAGTCCTTGCGTACACATCAAAGCCATATTGTTACTTGTGAAGACTGGGGAACAGTTGTTCTGCCCTGCTGAAGAATGGGATGAGATAAATCATTAAGGGTTTAGCAGAATGAAATTCAAACTAAACCTTGGAGGACGGAGTGGTACTAATTGCCAGTAACAACCATAAAATATGGACATGATGACTAAACAAGGTGTTGTATAAATTTCTGCTTTTGAACCATCCCAAACTAATACAATCAAGAGTTCTCCATAGAATTCAAAGGATTGTGCGTTCAGAACATCTTCAGGAATTCGTGGCTATTGAGAAGTGTTCTTAAGGGTGACACACACTTGTCTGCAGGGAGAAGGACTGGGAGTGGAAATTGGGTGATTAACCTCAGATGACCAATTTTCCAGTTCTTATCCAAGGAAGGAAATTATTTGAAACCTCTTTCTCTCTTGGTGTGTCTATACCTTTTAGAGTTCTGGTGAAGAAGCTGAAATATGAGAGAGTTGAAAGGATGAGGTGTCTCCATTTCAAAGGGGAAAACATCAAGGGAAGAGGCCTTTTGTTGAGACATGAACCATGTGTTTGTTGGTGTTGGTGAAGAAGAAGGAACACAAAGGCAGTAGGTCTTGTTAGACCCCAAGCTTGGGCCCCAGGTCAGTCCCACATTCATATTTAACCTGCAGACATAAATGATTATTACTTTTATGGCTAACTTTTACTCTTGTTACACATAATGATAATTAACTATTATTACTGATGCACAAGCATTTTTAAGACAAATGCTCCTATCACATTCCAGTCACTATTCCACATGCTGGTTATAAATGCCTGAAGTTTCCACAACATTGCACTAAGGAGAATGCTTTCGATTGGATATGCTCAAGGGAAAATCTCAAACTGACTATGATAGTCATGGAATGAACATGATTGTCTCATGGGCTTGGAAAGGTTAGAGGGAGAGCTGTCTTCAGCTGAGGCTTGAACTTATCATTCAAATGGTAAGATCAAAGGACTTTGTTCATTCCACTTGTTCTTTGGTTGTGGTTCTATTTTCAATAAGTTTTGCCTTTCATCCTATTAGAAATATCTTTCACTCGATCCTAGCTCATATCTTCCTCCACTACATATAATGTGAAGAGAGAATCTTTTTTCTCTATTTCAATACAAAAATGCTGGGCTTCAGTCTGTTCAATCAACCTAAGTCACTTGCTTCTAATGTAACCCTCTATTCCCAAACAATTAACTGTGCTGGAAGATCTGAGACTGACTCTCTAATATATTTAGGTTTCATCAATAGGTTCCACCCCTGGAGACCTGGGTAGATTCAGCTTCCCCCGAAGCACAGCAGCCATCTGGAGACACTCAAATCTTAACCAGGTAGGTTCATCAGGAGAAGGGAAATTCATCCTATATAGCTCAACAACAAAATATTGACAGAAGACATTTCATGAATTTCACAGTGCATTTTCCTAACATTTGGGTAATAACATTCTCCTGACAAAACTGTGAGAAAGTCTCATTGGTTGCACACTTGTCAAAAAAGAGGATAACAAAATTTGAAATACTATGTGACATGTCTAAGACCTAACAGTCAGGAGGGCTTAAGGGTCCCCACCTTCAATCAGTCATAGTTGTGAGTGGTTCACAGAAGTGACCATCTTTTTCTTTTTTCCCAAAGGTCTATTTCTTTTTTTTTTTTTAAGATTTTTATTTATTTATTTGACAGAGATCACAAGTAGGCAGAGCAGCAGGCAGAGAGAGAGAGGAGGAAGCAGGCTCCTTACTGAGCAGAGACACTGAGATCATGACCTGAGCTGAAAGCAGAGGCCCAACCCCGTGAGCCACCCAGGCACCCCTAGAAGTGACCATCTTAAATAAACTTACCTCCTGAAGTATCTAATGCTATTCTTTCTTCCAATTTTATTTTTTGTTTTGTTTTCTTACATAATTTTTTATTATGTTCAGTTAACCAACATACAGTACATAGTTTTTGATGCAGGGTTCAATGATCCATTAGTTGTGTATAACACCCAGTGCTCATCACAACATGTACCCTCCTTAATACCCATTTCCTTGGCTACCCCATTCCCCACTCCCCTCCCTTCTGTAACCCTCAGTTTGTTTCCCAGAGTCCAGAGTCTTTCATGGTTTATCTCCTGTAAGGACCTATTTAGAAACTGTCCCTGTTCCCCTTCCTCCAGGGGACTTACTTGGAGACAAGTCTGGGAAACCAGCTTCAGGTAACAAAGCCCAGATACAAAGGTGGATCAGGCCAGGTGGAGACATCAGATCAGTGGGGGGGATGCATACTGTCTCCCTGGTTACCAAGGAGTATGGGCCATGCCTATTGGGCGCCAATCCCAATCAAGGTGTAATAGGCTGGTTCAAATGTCTACTAGGGTAAACTGTAACTCAGTTGGTCACCTAGCATCACTGTGGAGTTTCCTGCGTGTGTTACAATCTCATTGGCCACTTGTGCATGGCCATGCCCAACCACATGGCCTTTGCCCTTAAAAGCTAGTCTGTGAAACAGAGAAGGGTCTCCCTCTCTTGTAAGAGGTGCAGCCCTGAACGTTCGGTTAGATTCTTGATGCTTGGTGCAAAATAAAGCTTTGCTTGACCTTCGCTTTGTATCAGTCTCGCTCCTTTAATCGTGGACCCATTATTGGGGCGTAACATCTCCCTCTCTAATTTCTTCCAGTTTTATGGAGATATAAATAGCATATTACACTGTGTAATTTTAAGGGATACAATATAACAAGTTGATAGATGTACATATTGCAAAATGGTTATCACAGTAAATCTAGTTATCAGCCATCACCTCAAATATTTACAATTTTTTTCTTGAATTGAAAACTTTCAAGACCTTCTTTTTTGGCAATTTGCACCTACACATACAGTATGGTTAATTTAGTCACCATTTTGTCAATGAGTCCCCAGAACTTCGTTATCTTATAGCTGGAAGTTTGGACCTTCTGACTACATTCACCCATTTTGTCCTTGTCTCTGGCAACCACCAATCTGTTCTCCATATCTGTGAATTCAATATTTCAATTTTTATCATTCCATATATGAGTGAGATCATACAGTATTTATCTTTCTCAGTCTGACTTACTTCATTTAGTATAATGCTGTTGAGGTCCATACATGCTGTCAAAAATAACAGGATTTCTTTCTTTTTTATGGCCAAATAATAGTTGTATATATATCACATTTTCTTAAAGCGTTCATCCATCAGTGGACAATTAGGTTGTTTCCATGTCTTGTCTATTCTACTAAGGCTTTAGTGAACATAAGGATAAAAATATCTTTTCAAAATAGTGATTTCTTTCCTTCTGATAAATGCCCAGAAGTGGATTTACCCAATCATACAATGGCTCTATTTTTAATAATTTGAGAAAACTCTACACTGTTTCACATCACGACTGCACCAATTTTTATTCCACCAATGCTACACGAGGATTCCCATTTTTTCATGTAAACAGTTAACATTTATGTCTTGTCTTTTGATAAACTTTATAATAGGTCTTCATATCTGGTCATAAATCTGGTGAATTTTGTGACTTTCTTCTTCCTCCAGGATTTTTTTCCCTATACATATAAATTATAAAAGAAACTTGTCAATTTCCACAATAATACCTGAAAGAATTTCTGATTAAATTGTTCTCAAAATGTATATCAATTTGAAATAATTGACTTCTTCACATTGTTGAGTTCACAAGCATGATCAATTCCTCTGATTTTAGGTTTTCTTTAACTTATTTCAATAATATTCTCTGTTTCTTAGTGGTGAGCTCTACAAAAGTTTGATTAGATATTTCCTAGCTATTTCATTTATTTGGAGCTATAATAATTTCATTTTAAGATTTTATTTATTTATTTATTTGACAGAGATCACAAGTAGGCAGAGAGGCAGGCAGAGAGAGAGGAGGAAGCAGGCTCCCCACTGAGCAGAGAGCCCGATGTGGGCTTCAATCCCAGGACCCTGGGATCATGATGCGAGCCTAAGGCAGAGGCTTTAACCACTGAGCCACCCAGGTGCCGAATAATTTCATTTTAAAATTAACTTTCTATTGCTTTACTTCTGGTAAAAATAAAAAAAAAATAAAGAAAGAAAGAAAAATGCTTTTGTACATTGACTTCATATCCAATTGTAATGCTACATTTTGTTAGTAATCCCAATAATTATCTTCAATTTTCTACATATGTTCTTTATAAGTGTTAGTAATTTTATTTTTTCCTTTCCAAATCTTCTCTTTTCCTCTTTTCCTGCTTTATTGAACTATCTTAGATATTCACTACAATGTTGAATAAGAAGGGTGAGAGTAAGCAACATTCACCATAACCAATCTCAGATAAAAAGGAAATATTGTTCCAAAGCTAACAAAACTTTTTTAAGATTTTAATTATTTATTTGGAAAGAGAGAGAGAAAGCACACATGCACAAGTTGGGGAGGGGGGTAGTGGCAGGGTAGAAGCAGACTCTGTGCTGAGCAAATAGCCTGATGTAAGACTCGATCCCAGGACCCTGCAATTATGATCTGAACCAAAGGCAGACCCTTAACCAACTGAGCCACCCAGTCATCCCAAAAGCAAGCAAAACTCTCATCACTTGTACTCAAATGATGAGAGTACTCAAATGATGAGAGTTTATGTCTAAACACAGGAGGAGTCTGAAATCAATCATACTCCTCCTCTATCCCTGCATAACAAATGATCACAAATTTAGTGTGGCTTAAACAATACACATTTATTATCTCACAAGTTCCAGTGTGAGGGGTTTAGGCACTAACAATCTGGGTCCTCTCCACAGGGTATCACAAGGCTGCAAGCAAGGTGGCAAGTAAAGCTTGTTTTTTTCTGGATTTCTGGATCTTACCCCAACATCACATGGTTGTTCACAGAATTCATTTCCTTGAGTTGTATGACTGAAATCCCAGCTTTCTATGACTATCACCAGAGGCCACACCAGGTCCTAGAGGTCAACTGTAGTCCCGTATCACATTGTTCTCTCTCTAAAAGTTTTACCATTGTATGTTACAGACTTCTTTTCCCGGGCTGCTTTCAGGATTTTCTCTTTGTCACTGAGACTTGTAAATTTTACTATTAGGTGACGGGGTGTCGGCCTATTCTTATTGATTTTGAGGGGCATTCTCTGAACCTCCTGAATTTTGATGCTCGTTCCCTTTGCCATATTGGGGAAATTCTCCCCAGTAATTCTC
>NC_081562.1:89361848-89378164 GCF_022355385.1 Mustela nigripes | reverse complement strand
AACAAGATGGTATTGGGAGGGAGACAAACCATAAGTGACTCTTAATCTCACAAAACAAACTGAGGGTTGCTGGGGGGAGGGGGTTTGGGAGAAGGGGGTGGGATTATGGACATTGGGGAGCGTATGTGCTTTGGTGAGTGCTGTGAAGTGTGTAAACCTGGTGATTCACAGACCTGTACCCCTGGGGATAAAAATATATGTTTATAAAAAATAAAAATTTTTTTAAAAAAATGACTTTCTTGTGGTCAGAAAACAATGTGAGTAGATAGGTTCCCCAGATATGAAGGCAATGAAGTGGGAAGTAAACAGAGCCTGTAAGGGGAAATGAAACTGCCTGGGAATGGCAGAAATGGGAAAATGTCCCAGAAGGACATTTTGCTATGAGTTCTTTGGAATCCTTGCTTCTGAGTTTCCTCTTGTGATGGTTTTCCATTGTTGTTGTCACAAATCACCACAAAGTTAGCATCTTTGAAAAATAGACATCTCACAATTTCCCTGAATGTGAATGTGAATGGATTCTCTGACTGGGCCTAGCAAGGCAAACACCAAGGCAAAAAGATTTATGTTCCTTTGTGGAGAATCTGCTTCTAAGATCATTCCAGTTCTCAAAGAATTAACTTCCTGCTTAAGTGGTCCCCTTCACTGTCAAATCTGCAAAAGCAAAGTGAACCATTCATGGGCTACACATATTTCTGCTTTCCACCTCTGTCTTCCTCTTTTGCTTTTAGGGGCTCACGTGATTACATTGGGCTCAGCTGAATAATCTAGGAAAAATATTCCTATTTTAAGGTCAACTATTGTAACCTTCATTAGTGAAATGTCCCTTTGGTTCTATAACACAACATATTGATCAGTGTCTCATCTCATCATATTTATAGTCCTAGGGATTGGGAGACTTGAGACCATCTTGGAGACCATTCTACTGCCTACTCACCTTCTACCTAGATGTGTGCATGTGTGTGTGTCACACAAATACAAACCTTCAAAACTATGCCTCTTCTCTTTAACATCCCATATCCAATCTGTCAGCAATCCTTAAGTCCCACCTTCAAAATACAACCAGACACAGACAATTTATCAGCTCCATATTCTTCTGGACCTGGTCTTCCCCCTAGGTGGTCTGAAATAGCTTTCCATACTTTGTCTTTGCACACACACTGACTCCCCATATTCCATCCTCAAGATATTGGCCATAAATATCCTCTGAAGATGTCAATCCTGTCATGTAATTGCTTTCAATCTTCTATGGCTAATAATCTTTCATGAAATCCAACATCTTCATGATTGCCAACAAGCTGTGCTTTACTTGGCCTTCCACAATCACAGACTGGTAGGTGGTTAGAGTCAGAGCACATATGGCTACAAATCAAAGGTGGGAAGTGGAAAGAATGGATAATAAAAATATTATCAGTGAAGGTTCATGATTTTATTTCTGAGACACAGAAAATTCTAATTAAAAATAAACCCATGCGGGGTGCCTGGGTGGCTCAATGGGTTAAAACCTCTGATTTGGCTCAGGTCACAATCTCAGGTCCTGGGATAGAGCCCCGCATTAGGCTCTCTGCTCAGCAGGGAGCCTGTTCCCCCCACCCCTGCCTCCCTCTCTGCCAACTTGTGATCTCTTTCTGTCAAATAAATAAATAAAATCTTTTTAAAAAAATAAAAATGAACCCATGCAACTGATACTGGGTAACAAGCAATGAACAGTGGTTACTCTTCAACTGTGGTAGATCAAAACAAAAACAAGACCACTCCTAATTACGGATAAACCCACAGTCACAGGAAACTGTTCTACTACAAAAGTTATCAAGTGTCCCCCTCAAGTGGTCAATATTTGTAATTACACCCCCTCTCTCAACAAATCTTTAAGCCAAATTCATCCTCTCACTTTGTATGAAATATTTTAAGATACCTGCAACTGCTAAGGTGCATTCAGGAGACATAAAATATACAATAATTGAAATGAAGGAAGTCAGACAATCATGATGTGAAGAACATATAGAAATAGAACATGTAAGGATATACAACATTTGGAATATATAAGAGAATTCACTGGGTATTTTAGGAATAGCTGGTACAGAGAGCAGCCACTAATTTGGGGGCTGGAGCTAGGCACCCAGTGAAGGAACAAAGTAGGAAGAAGGATTCTGAGGCTGAAAATACAGATCTCATCAGAGAAAATATGGATGTAGCCTCTGTATAGCAAAGAGAGATGCTGAACTGCCACAGGAAATGACCTATGGGCAGAAAAAAACCCGGTGGGCTGAGGGAACTGCCTGGGAGGTTACCAGTGGAGAGAGGGAAAAGTAGGAGCTACTAGAAGCTGCTTCAAAGCTACCACTGTGGGGACAGCAAGACTTGCTGGAATGCTAAAACAGGATTCACCTCAAACCTCACTCCAGAAGCTGAGTTTGTGGTTAGAAAGCTACAACAAGGAAAACCTCCAGGTTCAGAAGTCCTCCCTGGTACCTTTCAACAAAAACATAAAGAAGAATTTATAAGAGATTATGTTCAGAAACAAACCAAACCAAACCTCTCCTAGAAAACTGAAGAGGGAAAACTTCCCAAGTTGTTTTATGAGGCTAACATAAACTTAATCCCAAACCTAACAAAAATAGTTAAATAACATCACATACCATAACCCTCAAATTCAGCCCCCTACAGTCACACATTAGTGAGACAAAATTAAAAGCTTTAACAAAATACATGGAAGGGAACATCATAGGTGGAGTTTATCAAGGAAAGCAAGTTGAAGTAACATTTACTTGTAAACCAGTGTGATCTACAATTTAAGAGAATAAAAGAGAAAACACATGTAATCTTCCCAACTGGTGCACAAAATTTATTTTAAAGAATCATTTTAAAGATTGATATCCAGGATCTATAAAGAACTTCTCAAACTCAACTCACACAAAACAGATAATCATATCAAAAAATGTGCTAAGATATGAACAGACACTTCTCCATGAAGACATAAAAATGACTATCAGACACATGAAAAAATGTTCATCATCACTAGCCATCAGGGAGATTCAAATTAAAACCACATTGAGATACCACCTTACACCACTTAGAATGGCCAAAATTAGCAAGACAGGAAACAACATGTGTTGGAGAGGATGTGGAGAAAGGGGAACCCTCTTGCAAGGTTGCTGGAAATGCAAGTTGGTGCAGCCACTTTGGAGAACAGTGTGGAGATTCCTCAAGAAATTTAAAATAGAGCTTCTCTATGACCCTGCAATTGCACTACTGGGGATTTACCCCAAAGATACAGATGTCATGAAAAGAAGGGCCATCTGTACTCCAATGTTTATAGCAGCAATGGCCATGGTCGCCAAACTGTGGAAAGAACCAAGATGCCCTTCAACGGATGAATGGATAAGGAGGATGTGGTCCATATACACTATGGAGTATTATGCCTCCATCAGAAAGGATGAATACCCAACTGTTGTAGCAACATGGACGGGACTGGAAGAGATGATGCTGAGTGAAATAGGTCAAGCAGAGAGAGTCAATTATCATATGGTTTCACTTATTTGTGGAGCATAACAAAAAAAAATAAATAAATAACATGGAGGACATAAGGAGATGGAGAGGAGATGGGAATTGAGGGAAATTGAAAGGGGAGGTGAACCATGAGAGACTATGGACTCTGAAAAACAATCTGAGGGTTCTGAAGGGGCAGGGGTGGGAGGTTGGGGGAGCCAGGTGGTGAATATTAAGGAGGGCATGTATTGCATTGAGCACTGGGTGTGGTACAAAAACAATGAATTCTGTTATGCTGAAAAGAAATTTAAAAAACAAACAAATAAAAAAGAATCAAAACACAGTCATGTTGAAAAACAGAGAAGAAGGGAGAAAACGAAAACTCTCAGTAAATTCCAAATAGTAGAAATATCTTCAGTCTGCTAAATGGCATCAATAAAATGCTACAACTAATAGTATATACAATTAAAAGCCCTGAATGCTTTCCCCTAATATCAGGAATCAGAATTTGATAATTCTGATTATCAAATTATCAAATTCTGATTCCTTTAGTCTGCACTTACCACCTCAGAGAAATCTTTATGAAGGTCCTAGCCAGTGCAATAGGCAAGAAAAACAGAAAAAGGGTTGCTTGGGTGGCTCCTTGGGTTAAGCCTCTGCCTTCGGCTCAAGTCATGATCTCAGGGTCCTGGGATCAAGCCTTGCATTGAGCTCTCTGCTCACTAGGGAGCCTACGTCCCCCCCTCTCTCTGCCTGCTGCTCTGCCTACTTGTGATCTCTGTCTGTGTCAAATAAATAAAATCTTTTAAAAAAAGAAAAAGAAAACAAAACAAAACAAAAAAGAGAAAAAAGACATGAAAAAACCTTCCAAAACCATAAAGTATACTGAGGTTCCTTGAAGATGGCGCATATATACACCCACACAGAAACATAAATGCACACACACACGTAAACAAAAATCTGCTAAAAAAAAAAATAAAGTGACATTGTAAGATGGAAAGTCTTAAATGAAAATCAATTATATTTTCCACATATTAGCAATAATCAACTGGAAAATGAACACTGTAAAACACTCTTTAAAACTTCATGGAAAATATGTATAGATTTATGGACTAATTTACCAGAAAAAATGCCAGACCTCAAGAGAAAGCTACAAAATAGTGATGACAGAAATCAAATAACCATAATAAATGTAGATACATTATGTTCATGTCTTAGAAAAAACAATAACATTAAAGTATATATTTATCTGTATCTTTAATTCAAGCCCATTAAAGGGTTAAGTGTTGGCAGGCTTTTTGGTAAAAATGACAAACAGATTCCACAATGTACATGACAAGGTAAAAACTTACAGGTAGCCAAAACCATCCTAAGAAACCACAAAGTTGGAAGAATCACACCACCTGATTTCAGACTGATACAGTTGTATTAATCAAATCACTGAGATATTGATTTAGAGATAGAGAAATGGTTCCGAAGAAGAGAACAGAACGTCTAAAAATATGCCCACACATATACACTTAATTCATTTTTGACAAAAATGCTAAGGCTATCCATCAGAAAGGATGAATACCCAACTTTTGTAACAACATGGACGGGACTGGAAGAAATTATGCTGAGTGAAATACATCAAGCAGAGAGAGTCAATTATCATATGGTTTCACTTATTCATGGAGCATAACAAATAACATGGAGGACATGGGCAGATGGAGAGTAGAAGTGAGTTGAGGGAAACTGGAGGGGGAGATGAACCATGAGAGACTATGGACTCTGAAAAACAATCTGAGGGTTTTGAAGGGGTGGGGGAGTGGGAGGTTGGGTGAGCCTGGTGGTGCATGGAGCACTGGGTGTGGTGCAAAAATAATGAATTCTGTTACACTGACAAGAAATTTAAAAAATAAAATAAAAAATGCTAAGGTTACTCAATAGAAGAAGAAAAGAAAACCTTTCAACAACATATACTGGAAAAAAGTACTACTACCTGTTTGATAAAAGAAAAAAATCATGATTCATACCTTTTACCATGCACAAAATTCAAAGACTTGATCATAAAATCTAACATTATAAATCATCTGGAAGAAGACCTAAAAGAAGATGTGGTCCATACATACAATGGAATATTATTAAGCCATCAGAAAGGATGAATACCCAACTTTTGCCTCAAAAAGGATGGAACTTAAGGAGATTATGCTAAGTGAAATAAGTCAAGCAGAGAAAGTCAATTATCATATGGTTTCAGTTATTTGTAAAACATAAAGAATAGCATGGAAGACATTAGGAGAAGGAAGGGGAAAATGAAGGTGGGGAATCATAGAGGGAGATGAACCCTGAGAGACTGTGGACTCAGGGAAACAAACTAGGGATTTTAGAGGGGAGCGTGGGGGGGGGGGGATGGGTTAGCTTGGTGATGAGTATTAAGGGGGGCATGTAGTGCATGGCACAGTGGGTGTTATACACAAACAAAGGAACACAACACCAAAAGCTAATGATGTACTATATGGTGACTAACATAACATAATTTTTAAAAGTGACTAACATAACATAATTTTTAAAAGTGTATCTTTTTAAATTTAGGGAATGCTAACATTTTTTTGACAGAAAACTAAAAGAAGCCCTAACAGGAAAAAGAAAATTGGAAAAATTGGATTTCATCAAAAACATGATGTTTCATTTACCATCTTAATCCATTAAATAGAAGTTCCTAGTAGTACTAAGTTTTGTAACCCGAGAAGAAATATATCTAAATGGACTAAATGGATGAAGAATTGGGTGTTCCAAATGTTCATTGCATCTCCAGAGTTGCTTTTTACAAGGAAATCCTAGAGAAGAACATACACCCAGCTGACACCCTAATGTACAGAATCCTGTGGCTACCAGGAGGGGTGCAATGTGATTCACTTGCACATAGCAGCTAATTTCTTCCATAGCTGTTATGAAGCAAAACCTTTCCTATAAATACTGGATGCATTTTTCTGTGTACATCATTTCCCTTTGTTGTGTTCAGGGGACTGTGTCTTCTCTAGCCCATGGGGAATTGACCTGAGCTTTCCCATGCATCTCCTTTAGGACCCAGGGATGTCTAAGGACCTATGTCAGCATTTCAATCCTTCACTTAGCCAAAAATTTATTTTTGTTTTGTATCCTCATGATTTTAATTCTTCTACTAAATTCCCAAAGACAGTACCCTCATCTGAGTGCATCATATAGGTAGCTTTTTCCCCCTAATTTCCTGGGCCTCATTTGCCTGAAAATACAGGCAAATCTTGGCTACAGCCCTACCGACTAATATCTACAGCCCTACAGACTAACATTTTGTCCACTGCTAGATGAAGAGCTTTCAACTCTAATCTCTGGGCCAACCTAAACTTTCATTCTTTTATCAGGGTTTTGGTATTGACAGAGAATGCTGCAAACTGACTTCCAAATATCAACATGGACCTTAATTCAAGAACTTCCATAAACGAATCTTGGAACACTGAAAAAATAAAATTAAATTTAAAAATAAAAATAAAAAAGAACTTCCATTGGAAATCCAGTCATCCTTTTTGCCAAATCCTACTCAGCAATGAGGTGAGGGATGTCCTTGCAATTCTGTTGTTGTCCACCCAACAAGTAACCCAACTTGTAACAAGTGACAACACAACTTGTACTTACCCAAAAAGTAACAACACAACTTGAACTTCTTATGCTAGAATGTTCTTAAAAATTATCTGCCACTTTATGAATAAATGTTCCCATGCGGTCCATTATATATTTGGCAGTCTCTCTGGCACCAACTAGACACAACAGGAAACCATAAGTTTCCTGATGCTCTTCAATGGAAGCACTTGTTTTAATCAAACACAACTGAGAGGCTAGCAGCTATTTTTCAAATATTTAGGAGCAGAATCCTCCTCAAGTAGTTTTCAAGGCCAAAAACCCAAAACAATTTTGCAAAGAAATCCTATTTCATTTCTGCAAAAGACTCCAGATTCTAGCATATGTATGATGACAGAAACATATCATTAGTCCTATGGGCTCATAGGGATTACCTGGGGCTGACTCCAAGTAAATCTACTAACAGTTTCAGCTCAGGGAATGCTGAAATTCAGATAACTCTGGAGACTTTGTGAGAAGAAGCTTCAGAGCTTCTACAGGAGGAGTATGATTTTGCCAAAACCTAAACAGTCTTAATAGTATCTGACGTTCTTGCTTAATAGTATGATGATAACACGTAGCAAACTTTGAGCAATATCTCTATTGCTCCAGCTGAGGTAATTCTCATGAGTTTCATAGACAGGACTCATTCTGGACTATTAGCTGGAAATTTCAACTACCCTCCAGGCATTCTATGGATATGAAAGGTTTTCCTTCTTTTTACTTTATTTCTCTGAGGAAAGAATAATCACAACTTGTGCTAATTTGTCCATAATGGTCATTCACCCCAAATCCTGTCTAACTAAACTATGGCAACATGCTAATACATACACACTTCCCTGTGATGTACAATAAACATACACTGAGATCTAATCTATGAAAATTCAAAGTGTAAAAGGGTGACTCAAACTATTATGGAAAAGACGACTTTAGCTAAGTCTATTAAGCTATACCAATCCCTCTTGGCCCTTTGCAATTTCTACATAGCTTTGATCCCATCAAGTCCAGCTCAAACAATAAAACAAACTTATTTAATCTTCAAAAGTCCTCTTTACCTCTTCTCCATTAACCTGCCAAAATCATCATTAAAAAATAAAACAGATTATTATTTTTTTTTTAAATTTTTTATTTTTATAAACATATATTTTTATCCCCAGGGGTACAGGTCTGTGAATCACCAGGTTTACACACTTCACAGCATGAATGGATCAAGAAGATGTGGTATATATACACAATGGAATACTATGCAGCCATCAAAAGAAATGAAATCTTGCCATTTGCGACAACATGGATGGAACTAGAGCGTATCATGCTTAGCGAAATAAGTCAAGCAGAGAAAGACAACTATCATATGATCTCCCTGATATGAGGAAGTGGTGATGCAACATGGAGGCTTAAATGGGTAGAAGAATAAAACGGATTATTTTTTAATGACGATTTTGGCGGTGGGGGGAGGTTGGGGGAACCCGGTAGTGGGTATTAGAGAGGGCACGGATTGCATGGAGCACTGGGTGTGGTGCAAAAACAATGAATACTGTTATACTGAAAAGAAATAAAAAAATTTAAAAAAATAAAAATTAAAAAAAATAAAACAGATTTAGTGAGAAACAAATTCCAAACTCAATCAATTCCTTATCAAAGCATGAACATGTTTCTTTTCATGAATTACACACTGTTTAGTGTACTGCTGGTAAGAATCAGGGCAACTTTAAGTATTCCCATTCAGCAAGTGTGTGAAAACTGGGCAGATGTCCACAGTGGAAAGGACAACACACCATGATTCATTCACACACAACATCCATCTCATTATGCATCAGGTATCACAGCCCTCCAGCAAAAACCCTCAGAAACCCAACTATAGCTCAGTAGCTTGGGTTCATCATCACTGCAATGGGGGAGAGCATATACATGGGGAACTGCAGCAAGGCGTCCCAACTCAAGGGTGTTAGAAAACCCTAACACAGGACTGGCACTTCTGTTAGGTGATTTGGGTGAGGTTGTAGGGAAGCAGGCCTCTGCCCTGGATTAGATGCTATCAGGGAGCATGAGTATGCTATGATTGGGGATCTTTTTTTCTTTCTTTTTTTTCTTATATTCAGTTAGCCAACATATAGTACATTATTAGTTTTTGATGTAGTGTTCAACAATTCATTAGTTTTATATAATACCCAGTGCTCATCACAACAGGTGCCCTCCTTAATATCCATCACCCAGTTTGATTGGGGATATTAACCTTTTCTAGAGGGAGAAGAGACTGGAATGAAGCAAAGCTGAGATAGGTAATGAAACAGCATCACTTATTAACTAGAAAAAAGGGCTATGTGTTGTTGTGGGTTTGGCACACTGACATTGCTTCTGCCTGCACAGCAACAACACTGGGAAGTGATCTTGCTCTTTGCCTCCCTTCATCACAGTCATTGAGCGCCCTTGTCTCCCTTGGTCTTCTGAGATTTTGCATGTGCGCAATGGGATAACACCATTTCCTAGCCCTCAGCCCAGTTCAGCCCCTAATACCTCAGAAGGCCAACCATGTCAGGTCAGTTCCCAGATGGCAGAGCTGCTTTCTTGCTTCTCACCTCCTAAGTCATTACAGAATAAAGTATAACCATGGCTCAGTTAAGAGTAGAGTTTGATGGAATCCAAAATGGACATTGGCGCCTGGTAAATGTTGATAAGTGCATTCAAGTGAGAGAACCTTTAGTCTCTAGTTATGGGCCCAAGAACTGTGTCTTATGTTTAAAAATTGGGGACACATGTACAGTCCTACAGAAAGGACTAGAAAAAAATCAAAGTATCTGTCACTGGGACTGACTGAATCATTGGACAACCACTCTCCAACCTCTTAAAAATATATGATTTTGTTGCTACTCAATGTTATTTTTTTATTTGAAAACAGATAAACTGATTAGGGATAAGACAGAGATGATAGACATGTTAAGTAGCAGGGTTAAACCAGTTGAAGGGATATTGTGGCCAAGCCCAGCAGGATCAATTGCAAAAGGCCCAGGCTTCCTTCATCTTAGTGATTATTCAAATCTAGATTTTTCAAATCTAGTTTATTCTTAATCTTGTTGATGACACCTGCAAGAAAATAAAATATATTGTCAAGAGGGTTTCAAAAAAGAGTGGAGAACATGGCTTTTTTGGGAGTCTGTAAGGACACTAGCAAATGTCAAATGACGCGGAACTCCATAGAGTCTTAAGAACATGATATGTTCATCCCAAAAGAAACATGATTGGCAGCCCATGACAGGAGCCTAAGGAAGCTGGTATTTTGGGAAAACAGGAAGTAGGCCAATATGCATTAATTTCCCATGTGAATTGTATACCAAAATGCCTGGCATATGTCCACACTCAATAAATTTTGTAATTGATGTTCCATGAGTGTGAAGGACAGGAAAAATTAATCAGCACTAGGAGCTCTGTACTTTCTTGAGCCTCTATGATTGTCCAAAAGTATCCTGAATAATGCTAAAAAGCTTCTCCTCAAGAAAGTTTCATTTTCAGCTATTGTCTATTTTTAGAAAAGTCTTTCAAGAAAACAGAAATTTTCTAATCAAAAAAAAAACAAAAAAAAAAAAACACATAAACAGTTACCTGGCCCCAGGGAAACACTTACTTCAGTCCTTCTAATGACATTTCTACTAAAGAAGAGTTTTCCCAATGAAATGCTAACATTTTAAGACCATGCAGATAATGGTGGAGAATAAGAGCCTGCAAACTCAGACTCCTCTGAGATGTATCTGTTCACTTGATTTGTAAAACCAAAAACAATAAGAGAATAATGAAAACAGAACTATCTCATGGCTTCTCCCTCCTGCCCCCAAAATAGACTCTACCAGGAAAGTAGAAAATCGAGGAATCCAGGAACCTCATAAAGGTAGCATGTAAATAACTTCAACTTACTCTTTCAAACACTGGTGTCTTGAGCAGAACTGGTCATGGTGGTGGGAACTGTGGTGGTGGTGGCATCAGTGGAGGCAGTAGCTGATTTGGAAGTGGGCCCCGCAGTGGTGGATTTGGGACAGCTGAAATTAAGTGGAAAAGATCCAAGCTGAGACACTTGACTCTGCTCCAGGAAACAAAATTTGTCCCACTGAGCTATAGCAATAGGATCTCTTCTGGCCTGAAATGGGACTATATTTGCCTCGCCTGTTGTTCAACTTGGAATCCATCTATTACAGTATTATCTAGGAGAACCAAATTAGATATAACAGGAGAAATTAATACTCTTCTGGCAATAATAAAAGTAAGCAAATGCCCTATCAATAATCCCATGTTCAAAGGTAATGTGGCAAGATTGATGATAATTATCACTCTCTGCACCTTACACCAGAGCTACTGACAGATAACCAGAGTTAGACCCAATAGTTGTGAGTTGTGTCTATCTCAACAAGTAGAGAGTTCATTCTCCATACCCATACTCTAGCCACACTGTCTTAGTTCTCAGTAAGAAGATGAGACAGTTTTTTCAGTTGACTCCACATGGCAGGTAGGACATATGGTTCAGTGTGTGAGGTCTGACTGCAGTCTATACCTTTATGACCAAAGGACACAGGTCCCCAGCTATGAAGCACAAAAGAGAAATCTTCCTCATGTCTGCATGAGCACAACACACATTGAATTGGATATACAGGACAATGTAGGAGAAGCCCAAGAAATACTAGAGCATTGGTCCAAAACCTTGGGTTTCAAATCAGAGAAGAAAATGCATGGCAGCCAGGGAATAAGGTATATATACTTCTACAAGGACCACAGTTTAGGGTCATCCTGCTACTTCACGCTTACATTCCATAGTCTCTATTCCACACTCCCATGTGCTTCTAATGCCCACATTTCTACATTGTCTTCAGCATCTACATTCTCTTCCATGTTCCTGACACTTATTAACCCTTCTTTTCACTCTGGTCATATACTCAGCCTCAAAATTTATGGTAATCACAAAGGCTATACATGCATCTCCCCAAATTCACAGGCCACAGTTTCAGACCATATTCCCCTGTCATTTCTGCTACAGGATAATGAATAATTAATCCACAATTTATGTAAATCCATGTCAGAAGCTTTATATTCTCTAATAGTGTATAAGAAATAAGAACATTTTGTATGTTCACGATGAACTTTAAAAACTAGAAGGTGACTTTTCGTGACTTCTGTTCTTAAGAGTCTCTACACTGGCTGCCATGGCTGCTTTGACAGGAGGCTGGGATGAAAAACCATCATGACAGGAATGTGTAAACACACACTTACTAGTAGAGCTATCAGATGGGACATCTGTTGTAGTCTCTGAAAGAGAAAAAGAAAAAATAGGTGTAAATTGACCAACAGTTTTGAGGGTAAGGCAAGACAGAATATGGAAAATATTGCAAGCTTTCACAACTGAAGAATCTTAAGCTTTCCTACATGTGTTGAGAGCCAAGATGAACAGATAATATGAAGCCCACAAAGCCCCACAAATTTTTCTCCATTTTTCCTTTCCTACAATCCACCTTTGATGTATTTATTAAATATATTGTCCTGAAATAACACTGTAGTTGCATTCCAAGGTTAAAACAACAAAGACCTGACTGAATTGTCAAAGCCTAAAGGGAGAGTCCTCTCTATCTGAGTGGTGAAGCAAAATGGAGATGGAACGAAGGTACTGGATTAGAGGATAAATGCAAGCATATAAAGCCCCTCTAAAACCCCCACCCATGCAGAAGTTATATTGTGATGTCCTCTTGCTCCAGACCTTATTTAAGCTAAGTATCTTTACTTACGGCCTGAGACCAGGAAGGTGGAAACTGCCACCAGTACCAGCATCGCCAAGCCCTTCATGGTGAATTGATTAGCAGGGAGCACAGATAGGAAAGTGTCAGAGCTCAGAAGGAGGTAGGAATCTGACTCCAGCAAGCCACAGTATATAGGGACATTATATGACATTATATAGGGAGAGGGCACCAATCAGGGGCTGCTAGACCAGAATCCAGGCTAGTTAATATCAGGAAATGTTGGTACTCCGAGAAACCACTGGAGAGTCAACAGCATAGCCAGAGGCCCTTTGGAAAGATGACCCAGTCCCTTGATTCTGGCACAGGTCTTAAGTCAAGAATTTCCCATATTTGAACACTTTCCAGAGAACTTTGCTTCAGGCTCCCTCTGTCTTGTATGGTAGGGTGGCCCCATGATTACCAGCTCTGCTGACAAGCTGAGGAGCCTGATAGCCAGCTTTTTGGGATTACTCAAACCTGCAATGCTCCTTTCATACACATTAGAAGATGGACGACTACAGCTTTCTTAGTTCTAGGCTTCCTCAAAGCAGAATCATCAGGGAATGGCAGCTGCTCTCAGAACCATGCACCTAGGTCAGGCTATACCTTCCTCCAGTGACAGCCTCCTTCATATACATGTAGATACTCTCATCTGACACACACAGTGAGCCCACATTGACAGGATCTCTCTGGATTTAAGTACTTCTTGTGGGGAAATTCAAAGTCAAAAAGCAAGAAAATGGAAAATGAAATGAATATTTGTTAATTAATGCAGCATGAATCAATGCATTCATGCAACAAAAATATACTGACCACTATACATTAGAGAAACAAGGAACAAAGCACATAAAAATTCCATGTGACATGTGCAGTTATGGGTATTCATCCATTACAAAGTAAAAAGAAAGAAAGGAAGAAATGGAGGTAAGAAAGAGGAGGGAAAACAGTGTATAGTTTGTAAAATGATGAGATCAAATAAATAACATAGGAAAGAAGAAAGGAGAGTATCTCTGAAGACAGAAAGCGAGGTTATAATATTAGATAAGGTATCCAAAAAACGCATGATAGAAAAGGTGATACTAGAACAAAGCCTTAAGGATGCTAAGGAATCATCCTGTCACATTTGGGAACAAAGATGTGTTCTGAGGAAAGGAAAGAATGGATACAAGTCTCTTATTCCTTCAGGTCTGCAGTTGTTGAGTAGGGCCTGACATTGCACCACGACTTGTCAAATTACTTGCCTTAACTGTCACACAGCCCAGCTACTAAGTAAATGCAACAATGAAGCAAAACTCCACATTCACATCACAACCAAGTGTGGGACTCTCCAGGTCTCTAGGGAGAGATTCTGAACGTGTCTTGGAAAAGCTGGAAATAGTGAGAAATCACTATCTTCTAAAAGTTCCTTTGCCGTTAATTGATCTATTACTTTAATGCTGCTCTTCTTCATACAAAGTATACCTTTTTTACAATATATCCTCAGTGGGAGAATCTCTGACCTATGCAACAGTAATGAATATCTATTTCCACTTTTGTATTGAACTACACTTGATATTGAATCTCTGACCTATGGAACAGCAATGAACATGTATTTCCGCTTTTGTATTGCACTATACTTGATATTTAACATTGTGTAAATTTAAGATGTACTACTATGTTAATTTGATACATTCATATATTGTTATACTATTGTCATTAAACCATTAATTCCCACCTCTATCATTATATAATTATAATTTCTTTTTTAAAGGTTGGTATAATTAAGTTCTACTCTCTTATCAAGTGTGATTATTGCTGTCTATATTGTGCCTATCAGTATATTGTGCATTAGATCTCTGGGGCTTACAAATCATCAGGGAATGCAAATTAAAACCACAATGGGATATCACCCCATACCTATTAGAATGGCTGTCATAAAGACAAGAGATAACAAGTGTTGGCAAGTTTGTGGAGAAAAGAGAACAGTACACTGTTGGTGGGAACGTAAACTGGTGCACCCACTATGGAAAACAATATAGAGATTCCTCAAAAAAAGAAATATAGATCTAACATGTGTCCAGCCATCTCACTTCTGAAATGAAAAAGGAATGAAAACAGTGCCTAAGAAACATCTGCCCTCCCCTGTTTACTGCAGGGTTATTCAAAATAACCAAGATGATGGAAACAACTATATGCCCATCAGTGGGTGATTAGATAAGGAAGATGTATGTTGTGCATGTGCATATATACACATATATATAATACATATATATATAATGTATAATTTAACTATGAAGAATAAGGACAGCTGTCATCCATTAAAAGGATGAACCTTGAGCACATTATGCTAAGTGAGATAATAAGTCAGACAAAGAAACACAACTGTTGCAAGGTATCACTTATATGTGGAATCTAAAGAAGCCAAACTCATAAAAAGAAATATTAAAACTATTGTTGGGTGCTGGATGGCTGAGTCATTAGGTGTCTGCCTTCAGCTCAGGTCATGATCCCAGGGTCCTGGGATTGAGCCCTGCATCGGGCTGCCAGATTAGCGGGGCACCTGCTTCTCCCTCTCCCACTCCAACTGCTTCTGTTCTCTCTCTCTCTCATCAACTAACTAAATAAAATCTTTTAAAGAAATATTGTTGTCTGGGATGGAGTGCTCAAGGGACATGACAGATGTTGTTTAAAGAAAAAACTTACAATGAAGAGTAAAAGAACACCCCAAAGACCTCTTCCTTCTTTTGGGTGAGTCTTTGACACATAAGAGCCATTCTGCTTGCCAAGACATGTTGTGGGGAGCCTCATCAAGTAGACTGAGAAATGCAGCAGGAATTCCTGATAAGGCACTCTCCTCTCTGAGGCAAGGGGATGTCCTAGACCTAGGTAATCTCACTTCTGCCATGAACAACATACTGATCAAACCATGGAGGAGAGCATTTTTTAAAAATCAAAACAAAGTCTTATGGGTCAGAGCAGGGCCCTGGTCATCTTTATAAAAGAACAGATTTTCAGGGGAAAAAAGCTAATATTTACTTTTTCATTTCATTTATTTATTTATTTTCAGCATAACAGTATCATTATTTTTTCACCACACCCAGTGCTCCATGCAATCTGTGCCCTCTATAATACCCACTACCTGGTACCCCAACCTCCCACCCCCCTGCCACTTCAAAACCCTCAGATTGTTTTTCAGAGTCCATAGTCTCTCATGATTCTCCCCTTCCAATTTACCCAAACCCCCTCCTCTCTAACTCCCCATGTCCTCCATGCTTTTTGTTATGCTCCACAAATAAGTGAAACCATATGATAATTGACTCTCTCTGCTTGACTTATTTCGCTCAGCATAATCTCTTCGAGTCCTGTCCATGTTGCTACAAAAGTTGGGTATTTGTCCTTTCTGATGGAGACATAATACTCCATATACACTATGGAGTATTATGTCTCCATCAGAAAGGATGAATA